>NC_073356.2:31646666-31953333 GCF_027580225.2 Misgurnus anguillicaudatus
CATGACCTGAGGGTGCCTGCAACGTTTCGTCACAGCGCCACCTAGTGGTCACGAGATTCGAAAAATGCCTATTTTCGCTTATAACTACTTCAAACTTGAGTCTAAAATCATGAAGGAGGTCTTGTTAGATTCCTTGAGGCATGCCGAGTCAAACGATACCAAACGGTTTTCGGTCGGCCATTTTGGGTGTCGGCCATTTTGAATTTTCTCATTAAGTTCAGTATTTCACAAACAGAATGGCGTATCGCTACGAAATTTGGCATGGTTCATCAGTGACATGTTCTGAGCGCACCTATAAATCTTTAGGACGGCGCCACCTAGTGGTCAGGATATGTAAAGAAATTGTTTAAAATCTTTATATCATTTGATTAAATTGCCACTATGACATAAGACTTCACTCTATTGATTCCTTGGCTCATGCTGAGTCCGACTGTACCAAATATGTCTGAGTCAAACCTACTTCCTGTCGGCCATTTTGAATTATATTGAACACCTACTTTTTCGAACTCCTCCTAGAGCGCTCGTGTGATTGGCTTGATTTTTGGTATGCATCATCTAGAGACACTCTAGACAAAAAGTTATCAAAAGCTTTTCGGTAGACCTATCCGTTGTCGTATAACGCATCAAAGAATGCGAGGGCGAGCACGCCAAAATGTGTTTGAGCCTGTATCTTCGCAAAACTTTTGCGTATTAATATGAGACTTGGTATATGTCATAACAGTGATGACCTGAGGGTGCATGCACCATTTCGTCACACTGCCCCCTACTGGTCACGAGATATAAAAAATGTCTATTTTTGCTTATAACTACTGCAAACTTGAATGTAAAATTATGAGACTAGTCTTGTTAGATTTCGTGAGGCATGCCGAGTCAAACGATACCAAATGGTTTTTGGTCGGCCATTTTGTGTGTCGGCCATTTTGAATTTTTTCTTTAAGTTCAAGTATTTCAGAAACGCAATTGCGTATTGTTATGAAACTTGGTATGGTTCATCAGCAACATGTTCTGGGAGGACTTGTAAACTTTTCGGCGCCCCCTAGTGGTCAAGAGATTTGAAGCTATATCTCTGCATCTCTTTATCGTATTTACACCAAATTTGGTGGGTGTCATCACAATCAAGACCTGAGTCACAATTTATTGTTTGGTCAGTGCCCCCTAGTGGTCAAGTCATTTAAGGCTATATCTCCGTATTGCTTTATTGTATTTACACTAAATTTGGTATGTGTCATCACAGTCATGACCTGAGGCACCATCTATTGTTTCGGCACAGCGCCACCTAGTGGTCTCAAGATACGAAAAAATTGCTATTTTTTCATAAAACTAATGCAAACTTAGATCTTAAATCATGACAGTCATCACGTATGAATAATTTTTGCCATGTTTGGCTTGACCCCGGTATCGCTGCTTGCAGCTATATTTATTATTATTAGGGGTCAAGCCCCGAAGGGGCGTAGAACCCTATTGTATTTGTGAGTTTTCTTTTTATAATAATTAGGGGTCAAGCCACGAAGTGGCGTAGACACCTATTGTATCTGTTAGTTTTCTTATTATTATTCATCCTAGTTCTTCCGCCATTGAAGTCAATGGCAGCCCATAGAACCGTACGTAGGAAAGTTATGTAATTTGGCACACATGTAGAGGACGGTCTAAGAAATTACTATAGCAACATTGGTGTGTCTAACTCAAACCCTCTAGCGCCACCAACAGTCCAAAAATCCACTTATGTTCATGCTCATAACTTCTGACCCGTGAGTCCTAGACACTAAATTCTTGTTTCCTCTGAATCCTTGGCTCATGATGATTCAATGGCACACATTGATGTCATTTGTGTCATGCACATCTTTCCGCCATTTTGAATTTTCCGTAAAACCTACTTTTTCGAACTCCTCCTAGAGCGTTTGTCCGATTTGCATGTCCCTTGGTATGGAGCATCTAGAGACACCCCAGACAAAAAGTTATCAAAAGCTTTTTGATAGACCAATGCGTTCTCGTATACAGTGACACCATATAAGGCGGCGAGCACGCCAAAACGGACGTGAGGCCGTATCTTCGCTAAACTTTTGTGTATCGACACAAAACTTGGTATATGTCATTACAGTCATGACCTGAGGGTGCCTGCAACATTTCGTCACAGCGCCACCTAGTGGTCACGAGATTCGAAAAATGCTTCTTTTTGCTTATAACTACTTCAAACTTGAGTCTAAAATCATGAAGGTGGTCTTGTTAGATTCCTTGAGGCATGCCGAGTCAAACGATAACAAACCGTTTTCGGTCGGCCATTTTGGGTGTCGGCCATTTTGAATTTTCTCATTAAGTTCAGTATTTCACAAACAGAATGACGTATCGCTACGAAATTTGTCATGGTTCATCAGTGACATGTTCTGAGCACACCTATAAATCTTTAGGACAGCACCACCTAGTGGTCAGGATATGTAAAGACATTGTTTAAAATCTTTATAGCCTTTGATTCATTTGCCACACTGAAATGAGACTTCACTCTATTGATTCCTTGGCTCGTGCTGAGTCCGACTGTACCAAATATGTCAAAGTCAAACCTACTTCCTGTCGGCCATTTTGAATTATATTGAACACCTACTTTTTCGAACTCCTCCTAGAGCGCTTGTTTGATTGGCTTGATTTTTGGTACGCATCATCTAGAGACACTCTAGACAAAAAGTTATCAAAAGCTTTTTGGTAGACCTAACCGTTGTCCTATAACGCATCAAAGAATGCAAGGGCGAGCACGCCAAAATGTGTTTGAGCCTGTATCTTCGCAAAACTTTTGCGTATTAATATGAGACTTGGTATATGTCATAACAGTGATGACCTGAGGGTGCATGCACCATTTCGTCAAACTGCCCCCTACTGGTCACGAGATATAAAAAAATGTCTATTTTTGCTTATAACTACTGCAAACTTGAATGTAAAATTATGAGAGTGGTCTTGTTAGATTTCGTGAGGCATGCCGAGTCAAACGATACCAAATGGTTTTTGGTCAGCCATTTAGTGTGTCGGCCATTTTGAATTTTTTCTTTAAGTTCAAGTATTTCAGAAACGCAATTGCGTATTGTTATGAAACTTGGTATGGTTCATCAGCAACATGTTCTGAAAGGACTTGTAAACTTTTCGGTGCCCCCTAGTGGTCAAGAGATTTGAAGCTATATCTCTGAATCTCTTTATCGTATTTACACCAAATTTGGTGGGTGTCATCACAATCAAGACCTGAGTCACAATCTATTGTTTTGGTCAGTGCCTCCTAGTGGTCAAATCATTTAAGGCTATATCTCCGTATCGCTTTATCGTATTTACACTAAATTTGGTATGTGACATCACAGTCATGACCTGAGGCACCATCCATTGTTTCGGCACAGCGCCACCTAGTGATCTCAAGATAAAAAATTATATTTTTTCATAAAACTAATGCAAACTTAGATCTTAAATCATGACAGTCATCACGTATGAATCATTTTTTGCCATGTTTGGCTTGACCCCGGTATCGCTGCTTGCAGCTATATTTTTATTATTATTATTAGTTATTCTTCTTCCGCCATTGCGGTCTATGGCAGCCCATAGAACCGTACATAGGAAAGTTATGAAATTTGGCACACTGATAAAGGACAGTCCAATGTGTCCCCACAGCAAATTTGGAGTCTCTATGTCTAACCCACTAGCGCCACCAACAGTCCAAAGTTGCACTTATGTTTTTGCTTATAACTTCTTATGCGTAAGCCCTAGAAACAAAATTCTTGGTTCCTCTGATTCCTTGGCTCAAGACGATTCCATTGGACCCTATGTGGTTATTTTCCGTCATGAAAATTTGTCCGCCATTTTGAATTATTCGTAAAACCTACTTTTTCGAACTCGTCCTAGAGCTTTTGTCCGATTGCCACCAAAATTGGTATGTATCATCTTGAGACACTCATGGCAAAAAGTTATTAAAAGAATTTCGATACAACAATCTGTTGTCGAATACCGCCTTAACGAATTTTACGTAGAGCGCAAAAAAACAGATTTTAGGCTGTATCTTCGTCAAACTTAGGCCTATTGACACGACACTTGGTACTTGTGATGCCAGTCAGGAACTGAGGGTGCATGCACAGTTTCGTCGCAGCGCCACCTAGTGTCCAGAAAAATGATTTATACACCTATAACTTTGGCTCCGATTGATGTATTTTCACAGGACTTGTTTGTTTGGAGTTCTGAATAGTTGCCGAGTCCAACGATACCAAACATGCCAGAATTCGCCTTACGGTTAACCCTGCGCAGCAAAATAGCGCTTAAAAAACACGCGTGAATATCTCCACGAGCGTTTTTCCGATTGACTCGAAAACACCATAGGAAGAAACTAACCTTACCTTCTGAACAAAAAGTTCTATTGGCGTTATATTAAAATTTTCATCAGAAATGGCCGAAAGTTGCAAAAAACGAAAAAATACCTTCAAATTCTGTGTTTTTTACACATAAATGGTTGTAACTTTGTAACGAAAATATATTTTTTCACCAGATTTGATACGCTGATGCATGAGCACATTCTGAGCCTACACAAAAAAAATTGTATGCTTGCACCACTAGATGGCCTTATAATTGAACAAAACCTTTGATAACAAGCCAGCCCTATGGTCATACAACTGTTTCTTCACTAAACTAAAGTGTATAGACATAAAACTAGCTAGATATAACACAATCATGACCTGTTGTTGCATGCACAATTTTGTCATTGCGCCACCTACTGGTTTTGAGATAGAATATGGTATTTTTACCTAAAACTACTGCAACAACACATCTAAAACCATGAGTCATTATGGATTATTCCTTTCATGGCTTTGACTATAATCACTGGTGGTTGCCAATTCACTCCCTAGCAACCATTGAGAATACCTTATCAACCGTTTTTGCAAAAGCTATATCTCTGCATCAGAACATCGTAGAGACACAGGGATGGTCTCTTTTGACTAATTAAACTTGTTGTGACATAATGTGACCCATAATTTGCCACTGCAAACACCACTCACATGTCCTTCAGTGCTCTAATGTTCCATGCTTGTCAATAACAGAAAGACGATTGCATTAGACAAGAACATAGATCATGTTTGTTGATAACTTTTTGTTTTTTCATCTAAAATTATTAGGTTTACCTAGGTTCTTCAATCTGCTTATCCAATCTCAATTTTGCATCCTTTTGTGCCCTTTTCGGCTTGACCCCGGCATTGCTGCTTGCAGCTATATTTAGGGGTCAAGCCACGAAGTGGCGTAGACACCTATTGTATCTGTTAGTTTTCTTATTATTATTCTTCTTCCTTCTTCCTCCATTGAAGTCAATGGCAGCCCATAGAACCGTACGTAGGAAAGTTATGAAATTTGGCACACATGTAGAGGACAGTCTCAGAAGTTACTATAGCAACATTGGTGTGTCTGACTCAAACCCTCTAGCGCCACCAACAGTCCAAAAATGCACTTATGTTCGTGCTCATAACTTCTGAACCGTGAGTCCTAGACACAAAATTCTTGTTTCTTCTGAATCCTTTGCTCGTGATGATTCGAGTCCACTCTATGATGTCATTTCTGTCATGCAAATCTTTCCACCATTTTGAATTTTCCTTAAAACCTACTTTTTCGAACTCCTCCTAGAGCGTTTGTCCGATTTGCATGTCCTTTGGAATGTAGCATCTAGAGACACCCCAGACCAAAAGTTATCAAAAGCTTTTTGATAGACCAATGCGTTCTCGTATACAGTGACAACATATAAGGCGGCGAGCACGCCAAAACGGACGTGAGGCCGTATCTTCGCAAAACTTATATGTATCGACACGAAACTTGGTATATGTCATTACAGTCATGACCTGAGGGTACCTGCAACGTTTCGTCACAACGCCACCTGGTGGTCACAAGATTCGAAAAATGCCTATTTTCGCTTATAACTACTTCAAACTTGAGTCTAAAATCATGAAGGTAGTCTTGTTAGATTCCTTGAGGCATGCCGAGTCAAACGATAACAAACGGTTTTCGGGCGGCCATTTTGGGTGTCGGCCATTTTGAATTTTCTCATTAAGTTCAGTATTTCACAAACAGAATGGCGTATCGCTACGAAATTTGGTGTGGTTCATCAGTGACATGTTCTGAGCGCACCTATAAATCTTTAGGATGGCGCCACCTAGTGGTCAGGATATGTAAATAAATTGTTTAAAATCTTTATGGCATTTGATTAAATTGCCACACTGACATAAGACTTCACTCTATTGATTCCTTGGCTCATGCTGAGTCCGACTGTACCAAATATGTCAGAGTCAAACCTACTTCCTGTCGGCCATTTTGAATTATATTGAACACCTACTTTTTCGAACTCCTCCTAGAGCGCTTGTTTGATTGGCTTGATTTTTGGTAGGCATCATCTAGAGACACTCCAGACAAAAAGTTATCAAAAGCTTTTTGGTAGACCTATCCGTTGTCGTATAACGCATCAAAGAATGTGAGGGCGAGCACGCCAAAATGTGTTTGATCCTGTATCTTCGCAAAACTTTTGTGTATTGATATGAGACTTGGTATATGTCATAACAGTGATGACCTGAAGGTGCATACACCATTTTGTCACACTGCCCCCTACTGGTCACGAGATATAAAAAATGTCTATTTTTGCTTATAACTGCTGCAAACTTGAATGTAAAATTATGAGAGTGGTCTTGTTAGATTTTGTGAGGCATGCCGAGTCAAACGATACCAAATGGTTTTTGGTTGGCCATTTTGTGTGTCGGCCATTTTGAATTTTTTCTTTAAGTTCAGGTATTTCAGAAACGCAATTGCGTATTGTTATGAAACTTGGTATGGTTCATCAGCAACATGTTCTGAGAGGATTTGTAAACTTTTCGGCGCCCCCTAGAGGTCAAGAGATTTGAAGCTATATCTCTGCATCTCTTTATCGTATTTACACCAAATTTGGTGGGTGTCATCACAATCATGACCTGAGTCCCCATCTATTGTTTTGGTCAGTGCCCCCTAGTGGTCAAGTCATTTAAGGCTATATCTCCGTATCGCTTTATCATATTTAGACTAAATTTGGTATAAGTCATCAGGGTCATGTTCTGAGGCACCATCTATTGTTTCGGCACAGCGCCACCTAGTGGTCTCAAGATATGAAAAAATTGCTATTTTTTCATAAAAGTAATGCAAACTTAGATCTGGAATCATGACAGTCATCACGTATGAATCATTTTTTGCCATGTTTGGCTTGACCCCGGTATCGCTGCTTGCAGCTATATTGGCAATTGTTTCTGTTAGTAAATTTTTCTTCTTCCGCCATTGCGGTCTATGGCAGCCCATAGAACCGTACGTAGGAAAGTTATGAAATTTGGCACACTGATAGAGGACAGTCCAATGTGTCTCCACAGCAAATTCGGAGTCTCTATCTCTAACCCGCTAGCGCCACCAACAGTCCAAAGTTGCACTTATGTTTTTGCTTATAACTTCTGATCCATAAGTCCTAGAAATAAATTCTTGTTTCCTCTGATTCCCTGGCTCAAGACGATTCGATTGGACCCTATGACGTCATTTTCCGTCATGAAAATTTTTCCGCCATTTTGAATTATTCGTAAAACTTACTTTTTTGAACTCGTCCTAGCGTTTTTGTCCGATTGCCACGAAAATTGGTATGTATCATCTAGAGACACGCATGGCAAAAAGTTATCAAAAGAATTTTGATACAGCAATCCGTTGTCGTATAGCGCGTCAACAAATTTTACGTATAGCGCATAAAAACTGGGTTTAGGCTGTATCTTCGTCAAACTTAGGCCTATTGACACGACACTTGGTACTTGTGATGCCAGTCAGGAATTGAGGGTGCATGCACAGTTTCGTTGCAGCGCCACCTAGTGGCCAGACAAATGATTTATACACCTATAACTTTGGCTGCGATAAACGTATTTTGACGGGACTAGTTTTTTAGGAGTCCTGAGTAGTCGCCGAGTCCAACGATACCAAACATGCCAGATTTCGCCTTACGGTTAACCCTGGGCAGCAAAATAGCGCTTAAAAAACATGCGTGAATATCTCCTCGAGCGTTTTTCCGATCGACTCGAAAACAACATAGGAAGAAACTAACTTTACCTTCTGAACAAAAAGTTCTATTGGCGTTATATTAAAATTTTCATCAGAAATGGCCGAAAATTGCAACAAACAAAAAATTACCTTCAAATTTTGTGTTTTTTTACACATAAATGGTTGTAACTTCGTAACGAAAAGAGATTTTTTCACCAGATTTGATACGCTGATGTATGAGCACATTCCGAGGCCACACAAAAAAAGTTGTATGCTTGCACCACTAGTTGGCGTTATAATTTAACAAAATCTTTAATATCAAGCCAGCCCTATGGTCATACAACTGTTTCTTCACTAAACTAAAGTATATAGTCGTAAAACTAGATAGATGTAACACAATCATGACCTGATGTTGCATGCACAATTTTGTCATTGCGCCAACTACTGGTTTTGAGATAGAATATGGTATTTTTGCCTAAAACTACTGCAACAACACATCTAAAACCATGAGTCATCATGGAGTATTCTTTTCATGGCTTTGACTATTATCACTGGTGGTTGCCAATTCATTCCCTAGCAACCATTAAGAGTACCTTATCAACCGTTTTTTGCAAGAGCTATATCTCTGCATCAGAACATCGTAGAGACACGGGGGTGGTCTCTTTTGACTCAATAAACTTGCTGTAACATGATGTGACCCATGTTTTACCACTGCAAACACCACTCACATGTCCTTCCGTGCTCTAATGTTCCATGATTGTCAATAACAGAAGGACGATTGCAGTAGACAAGAACTTAGATTATTTTTGTTTATAATTTTTTGTTTTTTTCATCTAAAATTATTAGGTTTACCTAGATTCTTCAATCTGCTTATCCAATCTCAATTTTACATCCTTTTGTGCCATTTTTGGCTTGACCCCGGTATTGCTGCTTGCAGCTATATTTAGGGGTCAAGCCCCGAAGGGGCGAAGACCCCTATTGTATTTGTTAGTTTTCTTTTTAGGGGTCAAGCCCCGAAGGGGCGTAGAACCCTATTGTTATTGTTAGTTTTCTTATTATTATTAGGGGTCAAGCCCCGAAGGGGCGTAGAACCCTATTGTTATTGTTAGTTTTCTTATTAGGGGTCAAGCCCCGAAGGGGCGTAGAACCCTATTGTTATTGTTAGTTTTCTTATTATTAGGGGTCAAGCCCCGAAGGGGCGTAGAACCCTATTGTTATTGTTAGTTTTCTTATTATTATTAGGGGTCAAGCCCCGAAGGGGCGTAGAACCCTATTGTTATTGTTAGTTTTCTTATTATTATTATTATTATTATTATTATTATTATGTTTCCTCTTCCGCCATTGAAGTCAATGGCAGCCCCTAGAACCGTACATAGAAAAGTTATGAAATTTGGCACACATGTAGAGGACAGTCTCAGAAGTTACTATAGCAACTTTGGTGTGTCTGACTCAAACCCTCTAGCGCCACCAACAGTCCAAAAATCCACTTATGTTCATGCTCATAACTTCTGACCCATGAGTCCTAGAAACTAAATTCTTGTTTCCTCTGAATCCTTGGCTCATGATGATTCAAATGCACACATTGATGTCATTTGTGTCATGCACATCTTTCCGCCATTTTGAATTTTCCGTAAAACCTACTTTTTCGAACTCCTCATACAGCGTTTGTCCGATTTGCATGTCCTTTGGTATCTAGCATCTATAGACACCCCTGACAAAAAGTTATCAAAAGCTTTTTGATAGACCAATGCGTTCTTGTATACCGTGACAACATATACGGCGGCGAGCACGCCAAAACGGACGTGAGGCCGTATCTTCGCAACACTTTGGTGTATCGACACGAAACTTGGTATATGTCATTACAGTCATGACCTGAGGGTGCCTGCAACGTTTCGTCACAGCGCCACCTAGTGGTCACGAGATTCGAAAAATGCCTATTTTCGCTTATAACTACTTCAAACTTGAGTCTAAAATCATGAAGGTGGTCTTGTTAGATTCCTTGAGGCATGCCGAGTCAAACGATACCAAACGGTTTTCGGTCGGCCATTTTGGGTGTCGGCCATTTTGAATTTTCTCATTAAGTTCAGTATTTCACAAACAGAATGGCGTATCGCTACGAAATTTGGCATGGTTCATCAGTGACATGTTCTGAGCGCACCTATAAATCTTTAGGACGGCGCCACCTAGTGGTCAGGATATGTAAATAAATTGTTTAAAATCTTTATATCATTTGATTAAATTGCCACTATGACATAAGACTTCACTCTATTGATTCCTTGGCTCATGCTGAGTCCGACGGTATCAAATATGTCTGAGTCAAACCTACTTCCTGTCGGCCATTTTGAATTATATTGAACACCTACTTTTTCGAACTCCTCCTAGAGCGCTCGTGTGATTGGCTTGATTTTTGGTAGGCATCATCTAGAGACACTCTAGACAAAAAGTTATCAAAAGCTTTTCAGTAGACCTATCCGTTGTCGTATAACGCATCAAAGAATGCGAGGGCGAGCACGCCAAAATGTGTTTGAGCCTGTATCTTCGCAAAACTTTTGCGTATTAATATGAGACTTGGTATATGTCATAACAGTGATGACCTGAGGGTGCATGCACCATTTCGTCACACTGCCCCCTACTGGTCACGAGATATAAAATATGTCTATTTTTGCTTATAACTACTGCAAACTTGAATGTAAAATTATGAGACTAGTCTTTTTAGATTTCGTGAGGCATGCCGAGTCAAACGATACCAAATGGTTTTTGGTCGGCCATTTTGTGTGTCGGCCATTTTGAATTTTTCTTTAAGTTCAAGTATTTCAGAAACGCAATTGCGTATTGTTATGAAACTTGGTATGGTTCATCAGCAACATGTTCTGGGAGGACTTGTAAACTTTTCGGCGCCCCCTAGTGGTCAAGAGATTTGAAGCTATATCTCTGCATCTCTTTATCGTATTTACACCAAATTTGGTGGGTGTCATCACAATCAAGACCTGAGTCACAATTTATTTTTTGGTCAGTGCCCCCTAGTGGTCAAGTCATTTAAGGCTATATCTCTGCATCTCTTTATTGTATTTACACCAAATTTGGTGGGTGTCATCACAATCAAGACCTGAGTCACAATTTATTGTTTGGTTAGTGCCCCCTAGTGGTCAAGTCATTTAAGGCTATATCTCCGTATCGCTTTATTGTATTTACACTAAATTTGGTATGTGTCATCACAGTCATGACCTGAGGCACCATCTATTCTTTCAGCACAGTGCCACCTAGTGGTCTCAAGATACGAAAAAATTGCTTTTTTTCATAAAACTAATGCAAACTTAGATCTTAAATCATGACAGTCATCACGTATGAATCATTTTTTGCCATGTTTGGCTTGACCCCGGTATCGCTGCTTGCAGCTATATTTATTATTATTATTATTATTATTATTATGTTTCCTCTTCCGCCATTGAAGTCAATGGCAGCCCATAGAACCGTACATAGGAAAGTTATGAAATTTGGCACACATGTAGAGGACAGTCTCAGAAGTTACTATAGCAACATTGGTGTGTCTGACTCAAACCCTCTAGCGCCACCAACAGTCCAAAAATCCACTTATGTTCATGCTCATAACTTCTGACCCGTGAGTCCTAGAAACTAAATTCTTGTTTCCTCTGAATCCTTGGCTCATGATGATTCAATTGCACACATTGATGTCATTTCTGTCATGCACATCTTTCCGCCATTTTGAATTTTCCGTAAAACCTACTTTTTCGAACTCCTCCTAGAGCGTTTGTCCGATTTGCATGTCCTTTGGTATGTAGCATCTAGAGACACCCCTGACAAAAAGTTATCAAAAGCTTTTTGATAGACCAATGCGTTCTCGTATACCGTGACAACATATACGGCGGCGAGCACGCCAAAACGGACGTGAGGCCGTATCTTCGCAAAACTTTATTGTATCGACACGAAACTTGGTATATGTCATTACAGTCATGACCTGAGGGTGCCTGCAACGTTTCGTCACAGCGCCACCTAGTGGTCACGAGATTCGAAAAATGCCTATTTTCGCTTATAACTACTTCAAACTTGAGTCTAAAATCATGAAGGTGGTCTTGTTAGATTCCTTGAGGCATGCCGAGTCAAACGATACCAAACGGTTTTCGGTCGGCCATTTTGGGTGTCGGCCATTTTGAATTTTCTCATTAAGTTCAGTATTTCACAAACAGAATGACGTATCAATACGAAATTTGGCATGGTTCATCAGTGACATGTTCTGAGCGCACCTATAAATCTTTAGGACGGCGCCACCTAGTGGTCAGGATATGTAAATAAATTGTTTAAAATCTTTATAGCATTTGATTAAATTGCCACTATGACATAAGACTTCACTCTATTGATTCCTTGGCTCATGCTGAGTCCGACTGTACCAAATATGTCTGAGTCAAACCTACTTCCTGTCGGCCATTTTGAATTATATTGAACACCTACTTTTTCGAACTCCTCCTAGAGCACTCGTGTGAGCGGCTTGATTTTTGGGATGCATCATCTAGGGACACTCTAGACACAAAGTTATCAAAAGCTTTTCCGTAGACCTATCCGTTGTCGTATCACGCATCAAAGCATGCGAGGGCGAGCACGCCAAAATGTGTTTGAGCCTGTATCTTCGCAAAACTTTTGCGTATTAATATGAGACTTGGTATATGTCATAACAGTGATGACCTGAGGGTGCATGCACCATTTCGTCACACTGCCCCCTACTGGTCACGAGATATAAAAAATGTCTATTTTTGCTTATAACTACTGCAAACTTGAATGTAAAATTATGAGACTGGTCTTGTTAGATTTCTTGAGGCATGCCGAGTCAAACGATACCAAATGGTTTTTGGTCGGCCATTTTGTGTGTCGGCCATTTTGAATTTTTTCTTTAAGTTCAAGTATTTCAGAAACGCAATTGCGTATTGTTATGAAACTTGGTATGGTTCATCAGCAACATGTTCTGGGAGGACTTGTAAACTTTTTGGCGCCCCCTAGTGGTCAAGAGATTTGAAGCTATATCTCTGCATCTCTTTATCGTATTTACACCAAATTTGGTGGGTGTCATCACAATCAAGGCCTGAGTTACAATTTATTGTTTGGTCAGTGCCCCCTAGTGGTCAAGTCATTTAAGGCTATATCTCCGTATCGCTTTATTGTATTTACACTAAATTTGGTATGTGTCATCACAGTCATGACCTGAGGCACCATCTATTGTTTCGGCACAACGCCACCTAGTGGTCTCAAGATACAAAAAATTGCTATTTTTTCATAAAACTAATGCAAACTTAGATCTTAAATCATGACAGTCATCACGTATGAATCATTTTTTGCCATGTTTGGCTTGACCCCGGTATCGCTGCTTGCAGCTATATTTATTATTATTAGGGGTCAAGCCCCGAAGGGGCGTAGAACCCTATTGTTATTGTTAGTTTTCTTATTATTATTATGTTTCCTCTTCCGCCATTGAAGTCAATGGCAGCCCATAGAACCGTACGTAGGAAAGTTATGAAATTTGGCACACATGTAGAGGACAGTCTCAGAAGTTACTATAGCAACATTGGTGTGTCTGACTCAAACCCTCTAGCGCCACCAACAGTCCAAAAATCCACTTATGTTCATGCTCATAACTTCTGACCCGTGAGTCCTAGAAACTAAATTCTTGTTTCCTCTGAATCCTTTGCTCATGATGATTCAAATGCACACATTGATGTCATTTGTGTCATGCACATCTTTCCGCCATTTTGAATTTTCCGTAAAACCTACTTTTTCGAACTCCTCCTAGACCGTTTGTCTGATTTGCATGTCCTTTGGTATATAGCATCTAGAGACACCCCAGACAAAAAGTTATCAAAAGCTTTTTGATAGACCAATGCGTTCTCATATAAATTGACAACATACAAGGCGGCGAGCACGCCAAAACGG
Source organism: Misgurnus anguillicaudatus (assembly GCF_027580225.2). NCBI lineage: Eukaryota > Metazoa > Chordata > Actinopteri > Cypriniformes > Cobitidae > Misgurnus > Misgurnus anguillicaudatus. The sequence continues at coordinate 31,660,632 of NC_073356.2, forward strand.
ACGTGAGGCCGTATCTTCGCAAAACTTTATTGTATCGACACGAAACTTGGTATATGTCATTACAGTCATGACCTGAGGGTGCCTGCAACGTTTCGTCACAGCGCCACCTAGTGGTCACGAGATTCGAAAAATGCCTATTTTCGCTTATAACTACTTCAAACTTGAGTCTAAAATCATGAAGGTGGTCTTGTTAGATTCCTTGAGGCATGCCGAGTCAAACGATACCAAACGGTTTTCGGTCGGCCATTTTGGGTGTCGGCCATTTTGAATTTTCTCATTAAGTTCAGTATTTCACAAACAGAATGGCGTATCGCTACGAAATTTGGCATGGTTCATCAGTGACATGTTCTGAGCGCACCTATAAATCTTTAAGACAGCGCCACCTAGTGGTCAGGATATGTAAATAAATTGTTTAAAATCTTTATATCATTTGATTAAATTGCCACTATGACATAAGACTTCACTCTATTGATTCCTTGGCTCATGCTGAGTCCGACTGTACCAAATATGTCTGAGTCAAACCTACTTCCTGTCGGCCATTTTGAATTATATTGAACACCTACTTTTTCGAACTCCTCCTAGAGCGCTCGTGTGATTGGCTTGATTTTTGGTATGCATCATCTAGAGACACTCTAGACAAAAAGTTATCAAAAGCTTTTCGGTAGACCTATCCGTTGTCGTATAACGCATCAAAGAATGCGAGGGCGAGCACGCCAAAATGTGTTTGAGCCTGTATCTTCGCAAAACTTTTGCGTATTAATATGAGACTTGGTATATGTCATAACAGTGATGACCTGAGGGTGCATGCACCATTTCGTCACACTGCCCCCTACTGGTCACGAGATATAAAAAATGTCTATTTTTGCTTATAACTACTGCAAACTTGAATGTAAAATTATGAGACTGGTCTTGTTAGATTTCTTGAGGCATGCCGAGTCAAACGATACCAAATGGTTTTTGGTCGGCCATTTTGTGTGTCGGCCATTTTGAATTTTTTCTTTAAGTTCAAGTATTTCAGAAACGCAATTGCGTATTGTTATGAAACTTGGTATGGTTCATCAGCAACATGTTCTGGGAGGACATGTAAACTTTTCGGCGCCCCCTAGTGGTCAAGAGATTTGAAGCTATATCTCTGCATCTCTTTATCGTATTTACACCAAATTTGGTGGGTGTCATCACAATCAAGACCTGAGTCACAATTTATTGTTTGGTCAGTGCCCCCTAGTGGTCAAGTCATTTAAGGCTATATCTCCGTATCGCTTTATTGTAGTTACACTAAATTTGGTATGTGTCATCACAGTCATGACCTGAGGCACCATCTATTGTTTCCGGCACAGCGCCACCTAGTGGTCTCAAGATACGAAAAAATTGCTATTTTTTTCATAAAACTAATGCAAACTTAGATCTTAAATCATGACAGTCATCACGTATGAATCATTTTTTGCCATGTTTGGCTTGACCCCGGTATCGCTGCTTGCAGCTATATTTATTAGGGGTCAAGCCCCGAAGGGGCGTAGAACCCTATTGTTATTGTTAGTTTTCTTATTATTATTATTAAGTTTCCTCTTCCGCCATTGAAGTCAATGGCAGCCCATAGAACCGTACGTAGGAAAGTTATGAAATTTGGCACACATGTAGAGGACAGTCTCAGAAGTTACTATAGCAACATTGGTGTGTCTGACTCAAACCCTCTAGCGCCACCAACAGTCCAAAAATCCACTTATGTTCATGCTCATAACTTCTGACCCGTGAGTCCTAGAAACTAAATTCTTGTTTCCTCTGAATCCTTGGCTCATGATGATTCAATTGCACACATTGATGTCATTTGTGTCATGCACATCTTTCCGCCATTTTGAATTTTCCGTAAAACCTACTTTTTCGAACTCCTCCTAGACCGTTTGTCCGATTTGCATGTCCTTTGGTATGTAGCATCTAGAGACACCCCAGACAAAAAGTTATCAAAAGCTTTTTGATAGACCAATGCGTTCTCATATAAATTGACAACATATATGGCGGCGAGCACGCCAAAACGGACGTGAGGCCGTATCTTCGCAAAACTTTATTGTATCGACACGAAACTTGGTATATGTCATTACAGTCATGACCTGAGGGTGCCTGCAACGTTTCGTCACAGCGCCACCTAGTGGTCACGAGATTCGAAAAATGCCTATTTTCGCTTATAACTACTTCAAACTTGAGTCTAAAATCATGAAGGTGGTCTTGTTAGATTCCTTGAGGCATGCCGAGTCAAACGATACCAAACGGTTTTCGGTCGGCCATTTTGGGTGTCGGCCATTTTGAATTTTCTCATTAAGTTCAGTATTTCACAAACAGAATGGCGTATCGCTACGAAATTTGGCATGGTTCATCAGTGACATGTTCTGAGCGCACCTATAAATCTTTAGGACGGCGCCACCTAGTGGTCAGGATATGTAAATAAATTGTTTAAAATCTTTATTTCATTTGATTAAATTGCCACACTGACATGAGACTTCACTCTATTGATTCCTTGGCTCATGCTGAGTCCGACTGTACCAAATATGTCTGAGTCAAACCTACTTCCTGTCGGCCATTTTGAATTATATTGAACACCTACTTTTTCGAACTCCTCCTAGAGCGCTCGTGTGATTGGCTTGATTTTTGGTATGCATCATCTAGAGACACTCTAGACAAAAAGTTATCAAAAGCTTTTCGGTAGACCTATCCGTTGTCGTATAACGCATCAAAGAATGCGAGGGCGAGCACGCCAAAATGTGTTTGAGCCTGTATCTTCGCAAAACTTTTGCGTATTAATATGAGACTTGGTATATGTCATAACAGTGATGACCTGAGGGTGCATGCACCATTTCGTCACACTGCCCCCTACTGGTCACGAGATATAAAAAATGTCTATTTTTGCTTATAACTACTGCAAATTTGAATGTAAAATTATGAGACTGGTCTTGTTAGATTTCGTGAGGCATGGCGAGTCAAACGATACCAAATGGTTTTTGGTCGGCCATTTTGTGTGTCGGCCATTTTGAATTTTTCTTTAAGTTCAAGTATTTCAGAAATGCAATTGCGTATTGTTATGAAACTTGGTATGGTTCATCAGCAACATGTTCTGGGAGGACTTGTAAACTTTCCGGTGCCCCCTAGTGGTCAAGAGATTTGAAGCTATATCTCTGCATCTCTTTATCGTATTTACACCAAATTTGGTGGGTGTCATCACAATCAAGACCTGAGTCACAATTTATTGTTTGGTCAGTGCCCCCTAGTGGTCAAGTCATTTAAGGCTATATCTTCGTATCAGTTTATCATATTTACACTAAATTTGGTATGTGTCATCACAGTCATGACCTGAGGCACCATCTATTGTTTCGGCACAGTGCCACCTAGTGGTCTCAAGATACGAAAAAATTGCTATTTTTTCATAAAACTAATGCAAACTTAGATCTTAAATCATGACAGTCATCACGTATGAATCATTTTTTGCCATGTTTGGCTTGACCCCGGTATCGCTGCTTGCAGCTATATTTATTGTTATTCTTGTTCCTCGTTCTTCCGCCGAAAGTCAATGGCAGCCCATAGAACCGTACATAGGAAAGTTATGAAATTTGGCACACATGTAGAGGACAGTCTCAGAAGTTACTATAGCAACATTGGTGTGTCTGACTCAAACCCTCTAGCGCCACCAACAGTCCAAAAATCCACTTATGTTCATGCTCATAACTTCTGACCCATGAGTCCTAGAAACTAAATTCTTGTTTCCTCTGAATCCTTGGCTCATGATGATTCAAATGCACACATTGATGTCATTTGTGTCATGCACATCTTTCCGCCATTTTGAATTTTCCGTAAAACCTACTTTTTCGAACTCCTCCTAGACCGTTTGTCCGATTTGCATGTCCTTTGGTATGTAGCATCTAGAGACACCCCAGACAAAAAGTTATCAAAAGCTTTTTGATAGACCAATGCGTTCTCATATAAATTGACAACATATATGGCGGCGAGCACGCCAAAACAGACGTGAGGCCGTATCTTCGCAAAACTTTATTGTATCGACACGAAACTTGGTATATGTCATTACAGTCATGACCTGAGGGTGCCTGCAACGTTTCGTCACAGCGCCACCTAGTGGTCACGAGATTCGAAAAATGCCTATTTTCGCTTATAACTACTTCAAACTTGAGTCTAAAATCATGAAGGTGGTCTTGTTAGATTCCTTGAGGCATGCCGAGTCAAACGATACCAAACGGTTTTCGGTCGGCCATTTTGGGTGTCGGCCATTTTGAATTTTCTCATTAAGTTCAGTATTTCACAAACAGAATGGCGTATCGCTACGAAATTTGGCATGGTTCATCAGTGACATGTTCTGAGCGCACCTATAAATCTTTAGGACGGCGCCACCTAGTGGTCAGGATATGTAAATAAATTGTTTAAAATCTTTATATCATTTGATTAAATTGCCACACTGACATAAGACTTCACTCTATTGATTCCTTGGCTCATGCTGAGTCCGACTGTACCAAATATGTCTGAGTCAAACCTACTTCCTGTCGGCCATTTTGAATTATATTGAACACCTACTTTTTCGAACTCCTCCTAGAGCGCTCGTGTGATTGGCTTGATTTTTGGTATGCATCATCTAGAGACACTCTAGACAAAAAGTTATCAAAAGCTTTTCGGTAGACCTATCCGTTGTCGTATAACGCATCAAAGAATGCGAGGGCGAGCACGCCAAAATGTGTTTGAGCCTGTATCTTCGCAAAACTTTTGCGTATTAATATGAGACTTGGTATATGTCATAACAGTGATGACCTGAGGGTGCATGCACCATTTCGTCACACTGCCCCCTACTGGTCACGAGATATAAAAAATGTCTATTTTTGCTTATAACTACTGCAAATTTGAATGTAAAATTATGAGACTGGTCTTGTTAGATTTCGTGAGGCATGCCGAGTCAAACGATACCAAATGGTTTTTGGTCGGCCATTTTGTGTGTCGGCCATTTTGAATTTTTCTTTAAGTTCAAGTATTTCAGAAACGCAATTGCGTATTGTTATGAAACTTGGTATGGTTCATCAGCAACATGTTCTGGGAGGACTTGTAAACTTTTCGGTGCCCCCTAGTGGTCAAGAGATTTGAAGCTATATCTCTGCATCTCTTTATCGTATTTACACCAAATTTGGTGGGTGTCATCACAATCAAGACCTGAATCACAATTTATTTTTTGGTCAGTGCCCCCTAGTGGTCAAGTCATTTAAGGCTATATCTCTGCATCTCTTTATTGTATTTACACCAAATTTGGTGGGTGTCATCACAATCAAGACCTGAGTCACAATTTATTGTTTGGTCAGTGCCCCCTAGTGGTCAAGTCATTTAAGGCTATATCTCCGTATCGCTTTATTGTATTTACACTAAATTTGGTATGTGTCATCACAGTCATGACCTGAGGCACCATCTATTGTTTCGGCACAGTGCCACCTAGTGGTCTCAAGATACAAAAAATTTCTATTTTTTTCATAAAACTAATGCAAACTTAGATCTTAAATCATGACAGTCATCACGTATGAATCATTTTTTGCCATGTTTGGCTTGACCCCGGTATCGCTGCTTGCAGCTATATTTATTATTATTATTATGTTTCCTCTTCCGCCATTGAAGTCAATGGCAGCCCATAGAACCGTACGTAGGAAAGTTATGAAATTTGGCACACATGTAAAGGACAGTCTCAGAAGTTACTATAGCAACATTGGTGTGTCTGACTCAAACCCTCTAGCGCCACCAACAGTCCAAATATCCACTTATGTTCATGCTCACAACTTCTGACCCATGAGTCCTAGAAAATAAATTCTTGTTTCCTCTGAATCCTTGGCTCATGATGATTCAATTGCACATGTTGATGTCATTTGTGTCATGCACATCTTTCCGCCATTTTGAATTTTCCGTAAAACCTACTTTTTCGAACTCCTCCTAGACCGTCCGTCCGATTTGCATGTCCTTTGGTATGTAGCATCTAGAGACACCCCAGACAAAAAGTTATCAAAAGCTTTTTGATAGACCAATGCGTTCTCGTATAAATTGACAACATATATGGCGGCGAGCACGCCAAAACGGACGTGAGGCCGTATCTTCGCAAAACTGTATTGTATCGACACGAAACTTGGTATATGTCATAACAGTCATGACCTGAGGGTGCCTGCAATGTTTCGTCACAGCGCCACCTAGTGGTCACGAGATTCGAAAAATGCCTATTTTCGCTTATAACTACTTCAAACTTGAGTCTAAAATCATGAAGGTGGTCTTGTTAGATTCCTTGAGGTATGCAGAGTCAAACGATATCAAACGGTTTTCGGTCGGCCATTTTGGGTGTCGGCCATTTTGAATTTTCTCATTAAGTTCAGTATTTCACAAACAGAATGGCGTATTGCTACGAAATTTGGCATGGTTCATCAGTGACATGTTCTGAGCGCACCTATAAATCTTTAGGACAGCGCCACCTAGTGGTCAGGATATGTAAATAAATTGTTTAAAATCTATATATCATTTGATTAAATTGCCACTATGACATAAGACTTCACTCTTTTGATTCCTTGGCTCATGCTGAGTCAGACTGTACCAAATATGTCTGAGTCAAACCTACTTCCTGTCGGCCATTTTGAATTATATTGAACACCTACTTTTTCGAACTCCTCCTAGAGTGCTCGTGTGATTGGCTTGATTTTTGGTATGCATCATCTAGAGACACTCCAGACAAAAAGTTATCAAAAGCTTTTCGGTAGACCTATCCGTTGTCGTATAACGCATCAAAGAATGCGAGGGCGAGCACGCCAAAATGTGTTTGAGCCTGTATCTTCGCAAAACTTTTGCGTATTGATTTGAGACTTGGTATATGTCATAACAGTGATGACGTAAGGGTGCATGCACCGTTTCGTCACAGTGCCCCCTAGTGGTCACGAGATATGAAAATCGTCAACTTTTGCTTATAACTTCTGCAAGCATGTGTGTAAAATTATGAGAGTGCTTTTGTTAGATTTTCTGAAGCATGTCAATTCAAACGATACAAAATGGTTTTTGGTCGGCCATTTTGGGTGTCGGCCATTTTGATTTTTTCTCTAAGTTCAAGTATTTCAGAAACGCAATTCCGTATTGTTATGAAACTTGGTATGGTTCATCAGCAACATGTTCTGAAAGCACTTGTAAACTTTTTGGTGCCCCCTAGTGGTCAAAAAGATTTGAGGCTATATCTCTGAATCTCTTCATCGTATTTACACCAAATTTGGTGGGTGTTATTACAGTATTGTTCCGAGTCACCATCTATTGTTTTAGCCAGTGCCCCCTAGTGGTCAAGACATTTGAGGCTATATCTCTGTGTTCCTTTATTGTATTTACACCAAATTTGGTGGGTGTCATTAGTTCATGGCATTCATCACGTATGATTCATTTTTTGCCATGTTTGGCTTGACCCCGGTATCGCTGCTTGCAGCTATATTTATTATTATTATTATTATTATTATGTTTCCTCTTCCGCCATTGAAGTCAATGGCAGCCCATAGAACCGTACGTAGGAAAGTTATGAAATTTGGCACACATGTAGAGGACAGTCTCAGAAGTTACTATAGCAAATTTGGTGTGTCTGACTCAAACCCTCTAGCGCCACCAACAGTCCAAAAATCCACTTATGTTCATGCTCACAACTTCTGACCCGTGAGTCCTAGAAAATAAATTCTTGTTTCCTCTGAATCCTTGGCTCATGATGATTCAATTGCACATGTTGATGTCATTTGTGTCATGCACATCTTTCCGCCATTTTGAATTTTCCGTAAAACCTACTTTTTCGAACTCCTCCTAGACCGTCCGTCCGATTTGCATGTCCTTTGGTATGTAGCATCTAGAGACACCCCAGACAAAAAGTTATCAAAAGCTTTTTGATAGACCAATGCGTTCTCGTATAAATTGACAACATATATGGCGGCGAGCACGCCAAAACGGACGTGAAGCCGTATCTTCGCAAAACTTTATTGTATCGACACGAAACTTGGTATATGTCATTACAGTCATGACCTGAGGGTGCCTGCAACGTTTCGTCACAGCGCCACCTAGTGGTCACGAGATTCGAAAAATGCATATTCTCGCATATAACTACTTCAAACTTGAGCCTAAAATCACGAAGGTGGTCTTGTTAGATTCCTTGAGGCATGCCGAGTCAAACGATACCAAACGGTTTTCGGTCGGCCATTTTGGGTGTCGGCCATTTTGAATTTTCTCATTAAGTTCAGTTTTTCACAAACAGAATGGCGTATCGCTACGAAATTTGGCATGGTTCATCAGTGACATGTTCTGAGCGCACTTATAAATCTTTAGGACAGCGCCACCTAGTGGTCAGGATATGTAAATAAATTGTTTAAAATGTTTATATCATTTGATTAAATTGCCACTATGACATAAGACTTCACTCTATTGATTCCTTGGCTCATGCTGAGTCCGACTGTACCAAATATGTCTGAGTCAAACCTACTTCCTGTCGGCCATTTTGAATTATATTGAACACCTACTTTTTCGAACTCCTCCTAGAGCGCTCGTGTGATTGGCTTGATTTTTGGTATGCATCATCTAGAGACACTCTAGACAAAAAGTTATCAAAAGCTTTTCGGTAGACCTATTTGTTGTCGTATAACGCATCAAAGAATGCGAGGGCGAGCACGCCAAAATGTGTTTGAGCCTGTATCTTCGCAAAACTTTTGTGTATTGATATGAGACTTGGTATATGTCATAACAGTGATGACCTGAGGGTGCATGCACCATTTCGTCACACTGCCCCCTACTGGTCACGAGATATAAAAAATGTCTATTTTTGCTTATAACTACTGCAAACTTGAATGTAAAATTATGAGAGTGGTCTTGTTAGATTTCGTGAGGCATGCCGAGTCAAACGATACCAAATGGTTTTTGGTCGGCCATTTTGTGTGTCGGCCATTTTGAATTTTTCTTTAAGTTCAAGTATTTCAGAAACGCAATTGCGTATTGTTATGAAACTTGGTATGGTTCATCAGCAACATGTTCTGGGAGGACTTGTAAACTTTCCGGTGCCCCCTAGTGGTCAAGAGATTTGAAGCTATATCTCTGCATCTCTTTATCGTATTTACACCAAATTTAGTGGGTGTCATCACAATCAAGACTTGAGTCACAATTTATTTTTTGGTCAGTGCCCCCTAGTGGTCAAGTTATTTAAGGCTATATCTCTGCATCTCTTTATTGTATTTACACCAAATTTGGTGGGTGTCATCACAATCAAGACCTGAGTCACAATTTATTTTTTGGTCAGTGCCCCCTAGTGGTCAAGTCATTTAAGGCTATATCTCTGCATCTCTTTATTGTATTTACACCAAATTTGGTGGGTGTCATCACAATCAAGACCTGAGTCACAATTAATTTTTTGGTCAGTGCCCCCTAGTGGTCAAGTTATTTAAGGCTATATCTCTGCATCTCTTTATTGTATTTACACCAAATTTGGTGGGTGTCATCACAATCAAGACCTGAGTCACAATTTATTTTTTGGTCAGTGCCCCCTAGTGGTCAAGTCATTTAAGGCTATATCTCCGTATCGCCTTATTGTATTTACACTAAATTTGGTATGTGTCATCACAGTTATGACCTGAGGCACCATCTGTTCTTTTGGCACAGTGCCACCTAGTGGTCTCAAGATAGGAAAAAAATGCTTTTTTTTCATAAAACTAATGCAAACTTAGATGTTAAATCATGGCAGTCATCACGTATGAATCATTTTTTGCCATGTTCGGCTTGACCCCGGTATCGCTGCTTGCAGCTATATTTATTATTATTTTTCTTCCTCGTTCTTCCGCCATTGAAGTCAATGGCAGCCCCTAGAACCGTACATAGGAAAGTTATGAAATTTGGCACACATGTAGAGGACAGTCTCAGAAGTTACTATAGCAACTTTGGTGTGTCTGACTCAAACCCTCTAGCGCCACCAACAGTCCAAAAATCCACTTATGTTCATGCTCATAACTTCTGACCCATGAGTCCTAGAAACTAAATTCTTGTTTCCTCTGAATCCTTGGCTCATGATGATTCAAATGCACACATTGATGTCATTTGTGTCATGCACATCTTTCCGCCATTTTGAATTTTCCGTAAAACCTACTTTTTCGAACTCCTCCTACAGCGTTTGTCCGATTTGCATGTCCTTTGGTATCTAGCATCTATAGACACCCCTGACAAAAAGTTATCAAAAGCTTTTTGATAGACCAATGCGTTCTCGTATAGCGTGACAACATATACGGCGGCGAGCACGCCAAAACGGACGTGAGGCCGTATCTTCGCAACACTTTGGTGTATCGACACGAAACTTGGTATATGTCATTACAGTCATGACCTGAGGGTGCCTGCAACGTTTCGTCACAGCGCCACCTAGTGGTCACGAGATTCGAAAAATGCCTATTTTCGCTTATAACTACTTCAAACTTGAGTCTAAAATCATGAAGGTGGTCTTGTTAGATTCCTTGAGGCATGCCGAGTCAAACGATACCAAACGGTTTTCGGTCGGCCATTTTGGGTGTCGGCCATTTTGAATTTTCTCATTAAGTTCAGTATTTCACAAACAGAATGGCGTATCGCTACGAAATTTGGCATGGTTCATCAGTGACATGTTCTGAGCGCACCTATAAATCTTTAGGACGGCGCCACCTAGTGGTCAGGATATGTAAATAAATTGTTTAAAATCTTTATTTCATTTGATTAAATTGCCACTATTACATAAGACTTCACTCTATTGATTCCTTGGCTCATGCTGAGTCCGACTGTACCAAGTATTTCTGAGTCAAACCTACTTCCTGTCGGCCATTTTGAATTATATTGAAGACCTACTTTTTCGAACTCCTCCTAGAGCGCTTGTTTGATTGGCTTGAATTTTGGTAGGCATCATCTAGAGACACTCTAGACAAAAAGTTATCAAAAGCTTTTCGGTAGACCTATCCGTTGTCGTATAACGCATCAAAGAATGCGAGGGCGAGCACGCCAAAATGTGTTTGAGCCTGTATCTTTGCAAAACTTTTGCGTATTAATATGAGACTTGGTATATGTCATAACAGTGATGACCTGAGGGTGCATGCACCATTTCGTCACACTGCCCCCTACTGGTCATGAGATATAAAATATGTCTATTTTTGCTTATAACTACTGCAAACTTGAATGTAAAATTATGAGACTGGTCTTGTAAGATTTCGTGAGGCATGCCGAGTCAAACGATACCAAATGGTTTTTGGTCGGCCATTTTGTGTGTCGGCCATTTTGAATTTTTTTTAAGTTCAAGTATTTCAGAAACGCAATTGCGTATTGTTATGAAACTTGGTATGGTTCATCAGCAACATGTTCTGGGAGGACTTGTAAACTTTCCGGTGCCCCCTAGTGGTCAAGAGATTTGAAGCTATATCTCTGCATCTCTTTATCGTATTTACACCAAATTTGGTGGGTGTCATCACAATCAAGACCTGAGTCACAATTTATTTTTTGGTCAGTGCCCCCTAGTGGTCAAGTCATTTAAGGCTATATCTCTGCATCTCTTTATTGTATTTACACCAAATTTGGTGGGTGTCATCACAATCAAGACCTGAGTCACAATTTATTGTTTGGTCAGTGCCCCCTAGTGGTCAAGTCATTTCAGGCTATATCTCCGTATCGCTTTATTGTATTTACATTAAATTTGGTATGTGTCATCACAGTCATGGCCTGAGGCACCATCTATTGTTTCGGCACAGTGCCACCTAGTGGTCTCAAGTTACAAAAAAATAGCTATTTTTTTGTAAAACTAATGCAAACTTAGATCTTAAATCATGACAGTCATCAGGTATGAATCATTTTTTGCCATGTTTGGCTTGACCCCGGTATCGCTGCTTGCAGCTATATTTCTTCTTCTTCTTCTTCCGCCATTGCGGTCTATGGCAGCCCATAGAACCGTACGTAGGAAAGTTATGAAATTTGGCACACTGATAGAGGACAGTCCAATGTGTCCCCACAGCAAATTTGGAGTCTCTATGTCTAACCCGCTAGCGCCACCAACAGTCCAAAGTTGCACTTATGTTTTTGCTTATAACTTCTGATCCGTAAGCCCTAGAAACAAAATTATTGCTTTCTCTTATTCATTGGCTCAAGACGATTCGATTGGACCCTATGGCGTCTTTTTTCGACATGAAAATTTTCCGCCATTTTGAATTATTCGTAAAACCTACTTTTTCGAACTCGTCCTAGAGCTTTTGTCCAATTGCCACGAAAATTGGTATGTATCATCTTGAGACACTTAAGGCAAAAAGTTATCAAAAGAATTTCGATACAACAATCCGTTGTCGTATACCGCCTTAACGAATTTTACGTAGAGCTCAAAAAAACAGATTTTAGGCTGTATCTTCGTCAAACTTAGGCCTATTGACACGACACTTGGTACTTGAGATGCCAGTCAGGAACCGAGGGTGCATGCATAGTTTCGTTGCAGCGCCACCTAGTGGCCAGAGAAATGTTTTATACACCTATAACTTTGGCTCCGATTGACGTATTTTCATGGGACTTGCTTCTTTGGAGTTCTGAATAGTTGCCGAGTCAAACGATACCAAACATGCCAGAATTCGCCTTACGATTAACCCTGCGCAGCAAAATAGCGCTTAAAAAACACGCGTGAATATCTCCGCGAACGTTTTTCCGATCGACTCGAAAACACCATAGGAAGAAACTAACCTTACCTTCTGAACAAAAAGTTCAATTGGTGTTATATTAAAATTTTCATCAGAAATGGCCGAAAATTGCAAAAAACGAAAAATTACCTTCAAATTTTGTGTTTTTTACACATAAATGGTTGTAACTTCGTAACGAAAAGAGATTTTTTCACCAGATTTGATACGCTGATGCATGAGCACATTCTGAGGCTACACAAAAAAAATTGTATGCTTGCACCACTAGATGGCCTTATAATTGAACAAAACCTTTGATAACAAGCCAGCCCTATGGTCATACAACTGTTTCTTCACTAAACTAAAGTGTATAGACATAAAACTAGCTAGATGTAAAACAATCATGACCTGATGTTGCATGCACAATTTTGTCATTGCGCGACCTACTGGTTTTGAGATAGAATATGGTATTTTTGCCTAAAACTATTGCAACAACACATCTAAAACCACGAGTCATCATGGATTATTCCTTTCATGGCTTTGACTATAATCACTGGTGTTTGCCAATTCACTCCCCAGCAACCATTGAGAATACCTTATCAACCGTTTTTGCAAAAGCTATATCTCTGCATCACAACATCGTAGAGACACGGGGATGGTCTCGTTTGATTAATTAAACTTGTTGTAACATGATGTGACCCATGTTTTGCAACTGCAAACACCACGCACATGCCCTTCAGTGCTCTAATGTTCCATGATTGTCAATAACAGAAGGACGATTGCAGTAGTCAAGAACTTAAATTATTTTTGTTGATTACTTTTTTGTTTTTTCATCTAAAATTATTAGGTTTACCTAGGTTCTTCAATCTGCTTATCCAATCTCAATTTTACATCCTTTTGTGCCCTTTTCGGCTTGACCCCGGCATTGCTGCTTGCAGCTATATTTATAGTTGACATTGTAATTTTGTTATTTTGCTACCCTGCAAGCTGTAAAAAACGGAGGGTTACGCAGGTAACCCAGGTTCTGTGAATGAAGGTCAACACGCCACAGTATGGGTCATCCTCTTTGAGAGGGTGAGCTGTTAGGAGACAGAATAGCAAATTAACCACTCCCCGCTACGTGCGTGCAATCAGCCCCAGTCTACATATACAGGTGCACACACGCCGGCACTTTCTCTTTTTGCCATCAAGCATCATGCCACTCCCCGAGTGACCACGCAGTGTGGCGTGTTGACCTTCATTCACAGAACCTGGGTTACCTGCGTAACCCTCCGTTCTATTTCATATCGGTCAACACGCCACAGTATGGGTCAACAGTGTACCAAATAAAGTCACGAGGGGGAATTAGCGGGGAACCATTCAGTAGAAAAAAATGACAAAAGACAGATATTCACTTCACATAGGTCTTTATTGAAACCCAGATCAAACAAATCACCAGGTGTCGAACACCTTGTAGAAACTGAAAGTAAAAAGGCCACAGACAAAATCACAGTTGGCTCCCAGTCTGTAGGACAGAGGCAGCTACAGTAGAGGCCACATTGAGGCGGTAAAACCGTGCAAATGTCAGTGAAGACCTCCAGCCAGCTGCAGTACAGATGTCTTCCAAGGAAGCCCCCTTAAACAAGGCCCAAGAGGCCGCCATCCCCCGGGTGGAGTGCGCCACAACCCCTGTAGGTAGGGCCAGCCGCTTCTTACTATAGGCCAATTCAATAGTCTTCACCACCCAGCGAGCCAGGCGCTGTTTAGAGACTGCCTGACCACGGTTTGACTTCCCATAACACAAAAACAGCTGATCTGTTTGTCTGACAGCTGCAGTGCGATGGACATAGGCCCGCAGTGCCCGGACAGGGCAAACAAGGTGCAACTTAGCAGTATCAGGAGAATCATGGGGAGGAGGGTGAAAGGGATCCAGAATCAAAGGTCTTGAAACAAATGATCGTGGGAGAACCTTGGGCAAAAAAGCCGGGTTTGGCAATAGGGAGATGGGAGAACCGCTTTCCCCAAGCTGCAGACATGCAGGATGGACTGATAAGGCATGCAGTTCACTGACCCGTCTAGCTGATGTGATGGCTAGGAGGAACACTGTCTTAAGCGTAAGGAACTCCAAATCCACCTCAGACAATGGTTCAAAGGGAGCCTGTGACACCGCTTCCAATACTACCTGTAGATCCCAGGAAGGGACCATACAGGAACGCGATGGACTTAGCCTCCGTGCTCCTCTGAGGAACTGGCTAACAAGAGGCTGTGAGCCCACTGACAACCCATTCAAAGCATCATGGCCATTTGATATGGCTGCCACATATCCTCTTAAGGTAGATTCCTTCAGACCATCTTCTAAAAGAGACTGAAGAAAAGACAAGATAACTGGCACGCCACACGAGACTGGGTCCACACCACTGGGATGACACCAGCGAACAAACCTCTCCCACCTACCAGCATAAAGGGCCCTGGTGGAGGGTGCCCTTGCTGCCTGCAAAGTAGTTAAGACATTCTTGTCCAGACTGCCTGGCTGACTCTGTGTAATGGCCAAACATGCAGTCTGAGTAGGCCTGGGTTCGGGTGGCAGAGCTGTCCGCGACCCTGTGTTAACATATCCTGCCTGAGGGGAAGACACCACTGAGATCCTGCAAGCAGAGCCACCAGATCTGGCATCCATGACCGATTTGGCCAGTCTGGCGCCACAAGCAGCACCCTGGCTTGCAACCTCCTTATCTTGGCCAGCACTGCTGGGAGTAACGGAAACAGAGGGAAGGCATAGAGAAGGACTCGAGGCCACTCGTTCGCTAGGGCATCTATCCCCAATGTCCCTTTGGGACCTGTCATGGAGTACCAGAGAGGGCAGTGCGTCGTTTCCTGAGACGCAAACAGGTCTACTGAGGCCTGTCCATACCTCGCCCAGATCTCCTGCACAATGTCTGGGTGCAGCCGCCATTCTCCTGGCCTCAGCCCCCCCCTGGACAGAAGGTCTGCTGCCACATTGTCCATTCCTGGCAGATAGACTGCCCGCAAGGACAGGTTGTGCGCATGAGCCCACCGAAGGAGTTTGTAAGCCCTCTGATGGAGGGACACTGAACGTATCCCCCCCCTGGTGGTTGATGTACGACACCACCGTCGAACTGTCTGTCCGAACCAGGACATCCCCTGCCTGCAGACTTGGTCGGAAATGCACCAAGGCTCGACGCACAGCCTCGAGCTCCAGCAGATTTACGTGAGCCCCCTGCCACATGGGTTCCCACAGACCTTGGACTGGGCAGCCCCGCCACATGGCTCCCCAGCCCAGACTGGAGGCATCCGTAGTCACGGTTTCTCTTGAACTCCGCTGGCCCAGAGGTACACCCTCCTGTAGGTCTAGGGCAGCCAGCCACCAGTGTATACCTGGAACACAACCTGCATTCAGCTGCAGAACACGTTGGCCGTCCTCGTAGGGGTTCACCTTGTTCCTCGAGAACCACTGTTGTAGCGGCCTCATATGAAGCAAGCCTAGTGGCACAACCTGAGCTGCTGCTGCCATTAGGCCAAGCAGCCTCCGACCAGACTTCACAGATGTTTGCTTTTCTCTTAGAAGTTGGGACAAGCTCTTCCTCAACACAAGCTGCCTCCGAGGAGACAGCCAGGCTCTCATTGTGGTGGAATTTAGCACCAGACCCAGGTACTCTACTGTGGTGCAGGGAACCAGTACACTCTTTTCCCTGTTTAATGCCAAGCCCAACTTGAGGAGGTGTGCTAACACCACCCCTGTGTCGATCTCTGCCTGCTCCCTGGTTGGGGCACAAATCAACCAGTCGTCCAGATAGTTCAGGACGCGAAGTCCCTGGCGCCGTAGCGGGATGAGAGCCGCATCCATGCATTTGGTGAAGGTGCGAGGCGCCAGAGACAGACCAAAAGGGAGAACATTGTACTGGTATGCTGCCCCTTGAAAGAAAAACCGGAGGTACTTTCTGTGATGTCTGTGGATTGGGATGTGGAAGTAAGCATCCCGTAGGTCCACTGTTGTGAACCAATCTCCGTGCTGAACAAAAGTGAGGACTGTAGACAGACGCAGCATCCTGAAGGGGAGGCGCTGTAAGTGTCGATTGAACCTCCTCAGATTGAGAATGGGGCGCAAGCCCCCATCCTTCTTCGGAATGAGGAAATAAGTGGAGTAATACCCCTGCCTTATCTTGTCTGAAGGCAGAAGTGTTACCGCTCCTTTTTCCAAGAGAACAGAAACTTCCTTTGACAGGGAATCGTGCTCGGCGTTGCCCTTCAAGACAGTAGGGACAACCTTGTGAAAACATGGGGGTCTGGTTTTGAACTGCAGCCTGTACCCCGACTTCAGGGTGCTGAGCACCCAAGGGCAAGGAGTACACTGGCGCCAATGAGCAAGGTGTTGGGGTGTGAAACTTGATGTCGGAGGCTGGCAACCGTCAGCGACGCGATGCCCGTCCAGGTGGCCGACCGCTTGCAGGCCGGCCACCCCTCTGTTGGCGAAAGGGACGATAGGCAGCGTGGCTTGGGCCTGCTGTGTCAGTCTGAGCTGGTGCACGGGGTGGACCATTCCAGGCCTGAGGAGCCGAACGAAACCAGGGGCTCGCTGACCCAGAGCGCCGTGCTCTGCCTGCCAAATGTACTGAGCGAGTCAGCTCCCTCGCTCTCCTTGACTGTTCCAGGGCCCCTTCTGAAGGTGGCCCAAAGACCTCACCTGGCACCACCGGAGCCGCAACCACTGCCATGCAGTCCTGGTCTGTTATATTGGCCTGAGAAAGCCAGACCTGACGTCGTGCCTGGACCATCGAAGCCATGGACTGACCCAAAGCCTGAGCATGAGCACTGGTTCCTCAAAGCAGTATGTCCATAACTCGCAGCATCTCTGTAATCTCACCCCCTGGGGCAGAGGATGCCATATCTTGCAGCAGCCCCTCCAAATACACCAGCAGAAGGGAGTTGGTGCATGACAGCCTGCAAGCCAATGCTGAGGCCTGATAAGCCTTCCGCAGTTGGGAATCAACAGCCCTGCAGCGCTTGTTTGGATGAACTGCATCCTTGCCAGCCTTAGCTGTTGCTCCTGCCAGCATCGCAAAGGCAGGCCCCACCACAGGAGCCGCAGCCAGCCCCCAGGTTGCAGCCCCAGCCAAGGAAGCCAGCTGTGTTCTGGGCAGTGGGCTTGAGCTTGGGGCTTTCCAGGAAGAGTGCAACTCTGCCATAAAATCAGGCAGGATTGGAAGCCCTTCAGACTTGCGTCGACGCGGACCTCTGTCAAAGACAGAAGCCCCCGTAGCGGAGGTCAGAGGCGGCAACTTAGCACGATCTGCCGCTCTCACAATTACAGCTCTGTCTGACGGATCTAAAGGAGCTGGCTCAGAGTTCTGTGAGGTAACCTCACTGACCTCAGACTCAGAGCGATCACCAGGGTCATCAGAGACCTCACGGTCTGGAGTAAGGCTGTCATGGGAAACTAAGACACCTGAGGCTGCCAATGACAGCTCATCAGGGCTGAGACGTCGGCGCCTAGCCACCGGCTCGCTCCAACCTGCTGGCCCCCAAGCTCGCTCTCGGTCCTCCAGGAGGCCATGCAATGCACCTTGTACTTCCTCCAATTGACGCCGCAAACTCTGCACATCTTGTTCCACATGTTTGCGTTTGTGGGTGCGCTTTAACCCAGCAGCCTTCTGCACAGGGACTTCACCTTCGGCTTGCATTGCCTGGCCACTGGGGGGAATGCTCTCTTCCTCCGACATGTCACCAGCTCAGAGCTTGTGCGCGTGTTTAGGAGGGTTTCACTTAGGTAGCTTTTGTCCTCACAGACAAAGAGGCTCCCAGAAACCTATAACTACTCAATAAGTATGTATAAAATCAAAAAACAATTTATCAATAAAGATATTTATTCAGGTAGCTTTTGTCCTCACAGACAAAGAGGCTCCCAATGCATATAACTACCAAATATGTATCAAAACAAAACAACTATCAATAAAAAATATTTTTCAAGTAGCTTTTGTCCTCACAGACAAAGAGGCTCACAGAGGCATATAAATACCAAATAAGTATGTATAGAAACAATATATCAATAAAGATATCTAAAACTTTTTTCAACTCACACAAAAAAATCAAAAACTTGCTCCACATGGGATACGAACCCGCGACTTACTGAACTCAAGCCAAACGCACTACCGTCGCGCCACCAGATGCCACGTGTAAAACGTGTGACACACTGGCTCAAATCCGATATAATACGGCGGCTATATAACCTATAATCAGTAATCGTAACAAAAAACACGTTTTTAAACAGCGACTTACTCCCTCTCGAGAGCAGAGGCCTATTTAGCAATAATCTAGATGAAAAACCTTCACGTCTCGCTTCAGCTACCGTCTTCAGGAGGCAAAAAGAGAAAGTGCCGGCGTGTGTGCACCTGTATATGTAGACTGGGGCTGATTGCACGCACGTAGCGGGGAGTGGTTAATTTGCTATTCTGTCTCCTAACAGCTCACCCTCTCAAAGAGGATGACCCATACTGTGGCGTGTTGACCGATATGAAATAGAACCTAATTCAGTTTAGTTTGACTTTTTGTCCTGTGCAGATAGAAAGAGTGCTGAGGAACACCGAGTACTTTTCCTAGACATGAACTAGAAGTGAAGTGCTTGCATAATACGGCTTGGGTGATGTTTCATGAGTTATGAGAAAAATAATTGAATGCAACAGTGCAATTTATGGTCAAACGGGTAAAATTGGCTTGAAGTTATACACATAAAAGGTATAGAATAAATGCACAGTAAATCGCTTTGAATAACAACATAAAAAGCAATAAAAACATTTGCCAAATGCATAAATGTAAATAAAATACATATAATACATATTAATACACTGTAAAAATTATATCAAATAAACATATATTTTTGTTACATTAACTTAACAAATTAAGTTAAACAATTTTAACTCGTTTTTATAAGTTATGCCAACCTAAGTCAAAACTTAAAACGGTAGGTTGAATTAATTTGCATAACCAAGTTGTTTTAACTCCCTGCTTCATTTTTTTACAGTATATATAAGCAAGCATTAACATATGATTTATTGAGCCCAGTCTCCTGAAGATGCGTATAAATAGCACGAAGTGTGAAACTCGTGCAATACATACGCCAAATTCCACTTTGGCGTGCATATGATATGCCAGTCCTTCCCATTCACTTAAACAGTGCATCTTTTTTTGTCGTTTTATTTATTGGTTTCTCAATTTTTTTGCTATTTTTTTAAACATTTTCGCTTGGGTTTAGGGTTAGAACAACTTTTTGTTATATAAAAATGACATCCTAACCCAAACCCCAACTCCAAGCGACCATGGCCAAAAACATGGAGAAACCTGTATATTAAATAACCTCATAAAGCAAATCTAAAATCTAACCCTAAACCCAAGCGAAAACTGTTTAAAAATCAGAAAAAAATTGGGAAACAAATAAATGAAATGAAAGATGCACCGTTTGGGTGAATGGGAAGGACTGGCATATCATATGCACGCCAAAGTGGAATTTGGCGTTTGTATTGCACGAGTTTTACACTTCGTGCTATTTATACGCATCCCCAGGAGACTGGGTAGGATTTATTTCACTTACAGTTTTAAATTTTGAATCTGAGTTATTTGCTTTTAGTTCATGTTTGGTGGCTTTAAAGTGCACCTATTTCATTGCTGAAAAACAGTGTTATTTTGTGTATTTAATTTAATACAATGTGTTTGCGTGGTTTAATGGCATAATGTACATTTTTGTAGCTCTAGATTTCACTCTCTTCCTGAAATGCACGGATTTCAAAAGCGCTGTGTCTCTGATTGACCAGCTAATCTGTACGTTGTGGTTGACCTGAATACCTCTGACGTCAGCAGGAAATGTGATGCTCCTTACTATGTTTGAAAGATTTGCTCACAATGCAATGCTGACAGGAGTTAAAGGGGACATTCCATGAAAATCAGACTTTTTCCATGTTTAAGTGCTATAATCAGGCCCCCGGTGCTTCTACCAACCCAGAAAACATGAAAAATAGCAACCCTGTAACTTTGTTTTGGTAAGGCTCTCTCTGCAAGCATGCGAATAAATAGGTCATGCGGATTTCGCTCCCCGCATGACGTAGCTAAGGGATCTTATTATAATGATACCGCCCCTTCAACTGCGCTATCCAACCATGAACGGCCTCACGAGTGCGATAGACAAAGAGAAAGAATGACTGACAGCACGACGCGTTTGTATTCCATCAAACACAAACAGGAGCCTACAATCTTATAACTTGTAGTTTTAATACCGGTAATCTTTCTAAAGATTGAATTAACGTTCTAAAGGATTAACGTTACCTTAGTGCAACAGAGAGAGAGAGAGAGCGAGTGAGCGAACGAACGAGAGAGAGAGCAACGCGACGGTTCGCTTTCAAGTAAATTATGTTGTTTAATATGTTTCTCTGAAGTTTAACGTTATATGAATGAACACGAGGATTAATGCACTGCACGAGACAGAGTGAGTGAAAAACGCGTATTCACTATCATACACAATAAGTAAATATGTTGTTTAATGTTTCTCTGAAGTATCAAATGAATGAGGAGTTTTAAAATAGATGAGAGACTGACAGAAACGCGAATGTGTTCAATATGTATTGTGTACACAATAAACTTAAACATGTCATTTGATCTGTTTCTCTAAAGTTTAAGCATTAAACGTGTTGTTTTATTACAGATCATTTAAATGTGCTCGTGTGGTTTGGTCAAAAAGTAAACTTCTGAGTGTTTGTGGAAGTGTAATTTATTGTAACATGCTGAAAATCATTGTGCCTGTTAAAAAGCAGCATGAGAGCTAAAAGTCTTTATTTTTATTCTACAATGTTTCCCATCTGCTGATAAACATGTATTTAGTATGCATAAAACAGATAATTGACTTTTTAAACATGTTCAAATATATAGTGCTTAACATCGCTCACTAACTTCTTTCGTGAGAGAATCTCCCTCGATGCTCTGTCTACAGCGCCAGCGCTTGAGACTCCGCCCACCTGAGCAGCTCGTTTGGATTTAAAGGGATACACACAAAAACGCTGCATTTTTGCTCAGCCCCATAAAGTGCCTATTTTAACATGCCACAATAAATTACCTATATGGTATTTTGAGCTTAAACTTCACATATGTACTCAAGGGACATCAAAGATTTATTTAATATCTTAAAAACGTCTTCTGGAATGTCCCCTTTAACTTACAGGCTGTGAGTACGAAGCGGCATGAATTATGATAATGTCGCTCTTGTATACATCACCAATCCCAGGAAGTAAACTGTTGCCTACAATCCGTGTGTTTCTTGTAGTCCAAGAAAAGAGATTTACGTTGGAGACGATAACTCGCTCATCGTTTACTTTGGGTTTTTACCTTTTGCATATCATTAACATGTACTTATACACACCAAAGGTAATGTTAAAACGTTTATAGGACCAAAGAAGCTCTTTAAAGTAATCTATATGTTTGTGTTCTCTAAAAACAATGACAAACATAAAAAACATCAAGCGGTTTCATGGTCTGTGTAACTGCTCTCTGATGTTTTCAAGCCAACAGAATGAGCAGATGATTTTATTAGAATTAAGGAGATTTTCTTTACTATTAATAAGAGATTATGCGCATGAAGGATTAGAGAGAAAACACAATAGGTTATATTCTGAGAAATGGAAAATGTTCTGCGTACATTTACAAAGCAATGATTTTGAATGTCATGCACAGGAAACTGCTGTGCTGCTTCTCTGTTGCAGTCGTTCTATTTATGGCAGCGCTTCATCTCATTTGTTACAGAAATCTTTATTTAATGTGCATTACAATTTTTTTGCATTTTAGATTTGGTCGTGTCATCTCCATCTTTTTTATCTCCTCCACTGTAATCCTTTTCTGTTAATATTAGTTCTTATTTAATATATTCAATAGTGACCTAGTTCAGGACTTTAAAGTAAGGAACTCCCTTCAACCAAGGCACAAAATGTGAATGTTTAATATTACGTTTAAGCCTGTAAAATAAGAAAATCTCTGCCGAATCAAACTATAAGTTCCAACCTTTTTGACAATAATACTTAATGATTGTAGTTAAGCATTAATGAGGACTTTTCCTGATTCTCTTAAATACACTGGCTCTCTAGGGTTTGTGTGGAGTACAACTATGATTTATTTTAGTGATGTGAACACTCAAAGCTGAAATATGAGCAGTGTTCAGTTAAAATATGGACTCATGAAATATTGTGGAAACATTCTTGCATTTAATGTCTTGATCCAATAAAGGACATTAATTACATTAAGGGCGCATTTAGGTGGTACAAATAAGTGTAGTATGGGTAATGTGATATGAGGTTATTATTAGGGTACTGATTTAGCACCTGCTGTTTATGTAACATTTAAGAATAGTCAGCAGGATGTTCAGAAGATTAAAATGTGTTATAATCTCACTTAACACTTTCTTGTTCACATGTCTGACTGATAACTGGAGGAATAGTGGTTACTTTTGTTTGTAATTGTACATTTGTTTTTAATTTGTATATTTCTTGTGGATAGATTATATCCTGTCTGTAATGTTTATACCAGGTTTATTGTCTACTGTGAGCACTGTGTCTACTGTCTTGTAATGCTGCTAATGCACCTCAATGTCCCATGAGGGATCACTAAAGTGTCTGTCTCTGTCCATATGTCTATACGCCTGTCTATATTTTTGTCTGTACGTTTGTCTTTAGATCCGTCTATATGTCTGTCTGTCTGTCTACCAAGATCACCAGTAATCACCCTTCACTTTTTAATCATTTAAAAGGAGCATATCATGACAATCTGACTTTTTCCATGTTTAAGTACTATAATTGGGTCCCCAGTGCCTCTATCAACCTAGAAAATGTGAAAAAGAACAACCCAGTAACTTAGTTTTGGTAAACCATTCCATGCAAGCATATGAAAAAATAGCTAATTGAAATTTGGCTCCCCTTGTGATGTCAGAAGGGGGTAACACCGCCCCGTAATCTGCACTATCCAACCACGACACTCATTTGCATTTTAAAGGACACACTCAGAATCAGCACATTGTTTATCAAACCTACAAAGTGGCTATTTTAACATGCTGTAATAAATGATCTATATTGTGTTTTGAGCTAAAGCTTCACATACTCTAGGGACACCAAAGACTTATTTGACATCTTAAAAAACTCTTGTGAAATTTCCCCTTTAATTAAATATTTTTGACTGCACAATATTTGAAAATATTTTAACATGAAACAAACATAAACTATTTAAGAAAAATACGTTAGCTTGTAAGCTTAACATACTTGCTTGAAGCACATAATGGCTTTTATTAATAAACCTTAAAATATTAATTATATATTATTTATAATTAAATATAATTAATATATAATTAAATATTAATTATAAATATTAAATATGAATAAACATTAACATAAAAATCATATCTCAATCGTGAAAGAAAATTTAATATAATTTGTAGCTTGTTTAAATGGGAATACTTTGAGGGACATTATAAATAAGACCTACAGAATTTGTATGCAAGTCTTGTTAAATGACTCTTTAAACTTGCGTTACTGTGGCTTTCATGTCCCTGAAGGTTTGAAGGAAATTGCTCGAACCTTTCGATGGCGCTCTGTTTCATGCCTACCATTTAAATCAGCTGATTTACATACATGTATGGGAATATTTGATTCTTTAGTCTGTCAGTATTGATGTCAGTATTGATGGCTGACTGCAGACACAAACCAGAATGTTCTCATATTGGGCCTTAATCATGAAACACAGAACAGATTTCTATGGAAATCAAGTCCAAGTAGATCCTGACTCTATGGTCGATAAAAATCTCAGAATGTCTTTCGAAAAATAGTATGCTGGGTTCTTTTTTTAACCGAGCGTTGGGTCAAAAGGGACGAGCTCAGCAGCTGGGTTGAAATTAACCCTGAAAATATTTATATTTGACATTAAAGGATTAGTCTATTTTCTTTAAAAAAAATCCAGATAATTTACTCACCACCATTAAGTGTTGGGGTCCATTAAAGTCCATTAAAATGAGAAAAATCCTGGAATGTTTTAATCAAAAAACATAATTTCTTCCCGACTGAACAAAGAAAGACATCAACTTTTTGGATGACATGGTGGTGAGTAAATTATCTGGATTTTTTTTTAAGAAAATGAACTACTAATCCTTTAAAACAACCCAGAATTTTGTGTTGAAACAACTCAGCATGGGTTTATCTACAACCCAGTCGCTAGGCTCTTCCCTTTTGACCAAATGCTGGGGTAAAAAAACATTTTTTTTTTAAGAGTGTAGGGGTGTGCCCCGGCATCCTGGCCAAATTTGCCCATTGGCCTACTAACCATTCCCACATGTACTAATTGGCTATATCACTCTGTGTCCTCTCCAATTATAAGCTGGTGTGTGGATGGCTGCCATTGCATGGTCGAGTGGATGTTGCACATTGGTGGTGGTTGATAAGAATCCCCCTTTCATGTAAAAGCGCTTTGAGTGCTGCAAAAAAGCGCTACACTGTAAAAAATTTCTGTAGAAATTACATTATTACTGGCAACTAGCTGCCAATAACTTACTGTAGATTTTACATTTATGTTATTTATACTGGCAACAGTTTGTTTAAAGTTAAATGAACATTCAACTTTTTCAGTCTTTATCTTCTACAGTAAGTTACTGGCAACCAGCTGCATAATTACACCAAACTTTTTACAGTGTATTTAAATGTAATAAATTATTGTAATTAAATATTAATTATTATTAAGTATAGGAAAATTTGCATATTAATTTTGGTTAGTTCTAGAAACAACTTCATCTTCTGTTGTTTCAAAATAAAATATTTTTTTACCCCATGTAAAGTCAATATGGACAAACCTAACCATTGTGTTAAATTAACCTAGAAACGAACTTTTTTTTTACATTTGTGCTTGTCCACATTTAAGTTTAATTATTAGATTTTTTTAAAAATTGATATATTAAATATATACAAAGAATAATTTGTCGCTTTGGATTTTAAAATGTAAAATTCTGCACTAAAGGATTGCAGTATTTGAAATCCAATGCTGTTTTTTTTAAATGCATTATCTTTTCTGAGACTGAAAGGATTCTTTTATTTGATATAATTTCTTATTTATTTATGAATGGAAGATTTGTATTGAAAGACGAGGTAGTTAAACAAATGTAGCTGTCTTTGTCTGATTTGTATGCTTAAACTTTCTCTTGTCAGCTTGGTGTACTGTAGTATTTAGGTCGAACCTGCACTATTTAGGTCAGCCACAAAGCAGCTCTGTTGATAAACCGTAAAATAATGCTTCAATACAGTGACATGTAAAAGGTCCCTGTCGTTTCACATTTGCTGTGACATTTGCATGTTGTAAATGTGAGCGAGTCCATTAGCTGATAAGGTCAGGATTTATAGCATCTTTATGACTCGGTATGGAAACAGTAAATGCTGGTGATTTAGAGGCGAGGAAGAAACACAGAGACGGATTAACCCTCGAAGTCTTTGCCAGTGTCAACAGCAATTTCCTAAACAGCTTGTTTTGGTTTGTGAAACATTAGTGTTTACTTGCATTAACAAGTCTTGCCATCTATATGAGACTTCTCAGTCTGAACACAGGCAGCAGAACTTGTTTGTGGATGGATGGTTCATTTCTTTGAAGGGTCTACGAAATCGTCAGTATTACGTTTTCTATTGTCCCACTTTTGTCCTAGAGTTATGTGTCCGGGTGAGCGAGTAGCACTAATCTCTTTGAATCTAGGTCGGTTTATCTGTCCTTATCTCTTATGCTTGTATGTTGCTCTTGTTGCTTGGCTTCTTCTATTACGGCTTACTGAGCTCTTGTGGTAGAGATGTGGTAAAAAAAGAAATGTTTAGCCAAGGCTGATTTGCAAAATAAGCTGCAATATGTATTGATCTGTGTTATTGCTGATAAAATGGAGATAATCCTGTTTTTATTTAAAATCTGTAAAATAATGAATTTTTGTTTTTTGAATTTCAAAACGAGATAACTTTTTAAAATGTTTAAAAAATCGTGTTTTTGTGTATTCCAATTAATATCAATCAAACTGCATTCATGAAGGCTTGCATTCATGAAGGCTTAAATCAACTGTTTTGATTTAAGCATCATAACTATTCAAATACAGCTTAGTTGCACAACTTGCACAATAAAACCCAATAAAACATGATAACATAATAATAAACCTGTTTTGACAAAAATTTTAAACGAGTTATCTCGTTTTGGAATCAAACTATATTCTTTATTTAGTTAAAAAAATGTTTTCTAAAGTTTGCTTTATTTAGTGAAACTGTGAACTAAGTTAACTAAAGTGCTTTTTCCTGCAGGTTGAAGAAAAAGTCACAGTCTGTGGATATCCCTGATGAAGGTTACGCTGGTTCTCTCCTCAAAAACCCACTGGCATCACCCATCATACCATCTGTGGCCATAACTGAGAATCAGGAAATCAACACCACTAACATCCAGAAAGCTCGCGGCCCTCGACGTGGGGAACTCAAGCGAGGATATACCATAGGTGTGTGAGCTGATTTTTATCATTACAGGATAGTGTTACATTTGGTCATTGTAGGACATTAAAATACATTTTTGATTTTGATAGATGTTTAATTTTGAATTTGCATGTTTATTGGGTGTAACTGTTTTGTATGAAAGATTAATTAAATAAACTTAAATTCATAATGTAAAATTATTATGTACAGTACTATGACTAAAACAACAAGTAGGGTGGATAAAATAAAATGTAAATTTAAGTAAATGGTCAATGAAGTAACACCTGTACTTTTTTTAAGAATTATAATACTTATGGATCAGTTTGGGATAGTCTGGGAAGTCATTATTTTCTGATGGACAGTATAAGATCAGATGAATATAAGTAAGACTTGTTAGTTGTACTTAAACCAATGTTGGCAGAGGAACTGGGTGGCTGGTCTTGTGTTAAGAGGATAAAGAGACCTTTGAGACTGTAATCAGAGAAGAAGAGAGGAATTCATCCCTCTTTGGATCTCTATGCACACATACAGTAATCACTCTGAATCACAGCAGGTGCTCTAGTTCTTCAACTTAAAGTCTTACTGTGAACGCATTTGACCTCCCTGAACTTTTTTTCATTATTTTTACATCCTAGAGAATCTACAAATTCTGATTTGATCGTTTACTGTAGCTTAGCTGGTGTCATTAAAGGATTAGTCCATTTTCTTAAAAGAAAAATCTGAGTGTTTGTGGAAGTGTATTTTATTGAAAAATTATGAAAATCATTGTGCCTGTTTAAAAAACTAGCACGTGAAGGCAGCAAGAGACCTAAAAGTCTTTTTTATCCCACATTGCTCCCCATCTGCTGATTAGGGCTGTCACTTTTGTGAAAAAATCATTTTCGATTTTTAATATGTAAGTGTTCATTGAATCGATTGTAAAATCGATTTTCCATGTCTAAAAAGACTTTTCCTTTTTCAACGCCAAATAGCGGATAAATGTAAAGAGAGCGCTGGAAACGCACAAGTCAGTAATATTTCTTATTTATTGTCATTACGTTTCGTGCAGAATAACAAACAGCAACAGGAGTGCAACATTCTCGAAAAAATTATGCAAAGTGGACTGCTGCCATAACAAATGAAAAACATTACTGCAGGCTTCAAACCGGCTGCATTTATGATTTAGGCAATTCAAAAATTATTTTAAATAATGATTCGATCCATTTCAAACAATTGTTCAAAAATGAAACTTTAAATAAACTTACTTGAAGTTGAGAACATGCTGTGTGTTTTTTTATTAAACGTAACCGACACTTAGGCGGCACTAGGCAGGCATAATGAAATGCGCAAAAAGGCTAGGGCCATTACAAATTATTGGTCAGGAAAACAAGTCGATCAACCTTTTCGGGGTCCTGAGCAGAGCGTTTTTTATTCACAATATGTCCATCTGTTGAGAAGATGCGCTCCGACCGCACTGATGTCCCAGGAAAACTCGGGTACTTCGTTGCTGCGCAAGGTGGGGGCATTTCGTATCTTCCACCACAAAAGCAGATCGCTCTCAGCTGGCAATGGTGGCTCCTTGTCATAAATCATCATCTCTGTAAGGTCGCAATTTCAACGCTGTCTCGTGTTGCACAGGTTTATTGATGTTTTCCTCCATTTTCTTTGCAAAACATTAGATACAGCGATTGAAAGCGTGAAACTAAAGGTGCGTAAAATTGCTGGGTATTTTCTGTCTAGCTTTCGCAACGCCTACTGCACTTTCGTAATTCTTTATTTTCTTTTTCTGCTTGTTTGTAAGTTTTGTTACTATATTTTAATTGTTTAATTATTTTCAAATTAATAGTGTACATATTTGGTTAAAATCGATTACCTATTTTCATTTTCGAAACTTTTTTTGGTTCGTCCAATCGATTGTGCAATCGATTTTCGAACGAAAAGTGACAGCCCTACTGCTGATCAACACATATTTAGTATGCATAGAACAGATGATTGACTTTTTAAACTGGTTCAAATATAATGCTGCTGAACAACCCCGCTACCAACTTGTTCCATGAGAATCTCCTGCTTTGTTGTGGCTGTTTGTGATAAAGGCTGTTTCTCAATATGCGTTCTTTAGCGATCTTGCGTTCTTGTGTTCTCGCTCTACCGTCGAAGTTCAATTCCAATTCTCAAGAACACAAGTACAGAGGATGCATGAAAATACCCGGATGTGTTCTTGATATCGAGGATGCATCGAGTGCAGACTTGCGCGCTGAGATCATCACTTTATGCCCCAGAAGTCATTGCGGCAAAACAATGGCAGAGGTCAGGTGACCAACAAGAAGATTGCACACATGATCTCAATTCTCACAAGTGCGTTCTGTGTACCTTCTGAGTTCATTCTTCCAAGGTCGCCTGACAAGACCGATCTCCACGAGAACGCAAGGCCGTTCTTTGCGTTCTTGGAATTGAGAAACAGCCACTATCTGCAGCGCAGGCTCTTGAGACTCCGCCCACCTGAGCTGTGAGCACCAGCTCATTTGGATTTAAAGGGATATACACAAAAACTGTGTATTTTTGCTCACACCCATAAAGTGCCTATTTTGATATGCTACAATAAATTATCTATATGGTATTTTGAGCTAAAATTTCACATATGTACTCTGGGGACACCAAAGATTTATTTGACATCTTAAAAAAGTCTTGTGGAATGTCCCCTTTAAATAAGCAAATCATTTCGTAAGCTCATGTCTTTTCAATAAAAGCTTCCACAAATGGTCAAGTAGCATCAAGCTTCTTAATAGCAGTCATAGAAGCTCTATTTTTAAACCATGATTCTGTATTGGCAAAAATTGTGAATTGGTGCAGCTCAGTAAACATGTGCATCGTTTCATAACTAATCGTGCACACTGTAAAGCTTGATTTACCTTGCTAACATACACCAATTACTTCAGCAAGATTTTCCCCAACGGATCGATACAAGAGACATCTTGTGACATCCTGAGTCTTGTTTCTGTTAGTGCTATTGTTTCCCATTGTTACCTGCGGGGTGCGGTTGACGCCAGTCAGGCAGATCTGTCTCATGGGATAGATGAGGAAGATGATTCAGCCATTGCCATTTTAGTTCTCCAGCAGTCGGGCGTCTCTCTCAAGGAACCGTATGTAAAGAAAATCTTCCCATCAAAGTCCTTAGAATAAATCTGTGCTGGTTTAGTGCCCCACATGTTATAAGTCAGACTAACTAGGCTTTTAATCATTACTTTTTTGTAAGCACACTAAAGCAATGTTGCATATCAATCCATATAAACATCTTAGATCTGATACTTTTCAATTAAGAGGGTGTGTAATTTTGTTAATGTTCCTATGTTAGTGGTAGAGCATTACATTAGGTCATAGGTTTAAAGCCAGGGTATACACACATACTGATAGTATACCTTAAAATGGATAAAAGTGTCTCCAAGTGTACAAGTGTAAATCTGAATCTTCAGGGTTAAAAGAAAATCACAGTGCTGTCTGTCTGCTTTGCTTTTAAAACCTTTTATAGCCGTGTGCGTATGTTGGAGATTGAACCGCACCATTACCTTCGCTACGTGGCTCCAACACACACACACACACACACACACACACACACACACACTCATCTTCTCAAGTGATGTGAAATGCATGTAGGACTCCTTCAGTATTAAATCACTGAAAGACAAAAAGATAAAGCGGTTTGCAGTATTATATATGCAGCACGTATCTTATACATCGTACTGTATGTACGGTCTTTCCTTCTGGATGTTGTGAAAGCTACCTAAATGGTTTTAAATGCCATTGCAATCTTACAAAGCTTTATTTAAAAGAAAAAACAGTTTAACAAATCTCTTTGTTAATAGCATTGCGCCATCTGAAGCTAAGTCAATTTATGTTATAAGGGATAATGCGAGTCGGTCATTATTGCATAATAAAGCCCAGATCTTGTATCATCCTGAAGACATTTATTTTGTGATAATGACCGGTTTACTGTACATTTGTCTTGATCGGTTTACAGCTCTTTACAGGCTAAATAAATTAATGGACATGAAATATTGATTCAAGTAAAAATGATTTTATTATGTGAGGAGAGACTGGGTTACCGGGGTCCACAGTCAATTCTGCAGTGAAGTTCAACTCTTGTGCTGCATGATACAATTGCTGTGATTATACTGGAGAGGTTTTGTCATAGTAGATCTCATCTGACATGGATTTCTGTGCAGAATTAATGAGCTTAGGGCTCTTTTGAATCTCTGAGCAGGTTACACTACACACTACTGATCTGTGCCAGTAGAGGGTGTAATGCATTATACTGTTTTACTACTAATGGGAGGCTTGTTATTGAACTATAAACAGAGAAAAGTAATGCATTAGATTGTAACAAGTTGATGATGTCTTTCTATTGTATTACGACTGCTTGATTAAAGCAGAGGGCTTAGTTAAACTTTAATTTGTGTTCGTTATTATATATAACATCTTTAATGTAATGTCTGGTGTCTCAGATTGTTACTTGATATAGAGGTTTTCCCTTTACCAGGCATTGTGCCATGTTTTAAGAGTTGCATTAAGGTCCCGTTAAGCTCGGAGGATTTGAGTCAGGCAGAAGGGCTTGCATGTTCATTGTGGAACTGTATGTCAAGTTAATTTTACATTTTAAAACTTATAAAGATGTTCAAGTCACCATCAGCTTATGCGATTTCTTTTGTGTGACGGGGCATAGTCAGATTAATTGGATGAAACAATTTGAACTTTATTTTGCAGTTTCAGCGTATTAATTGCAATATATATCAAAATTAATTGCAGCAGAGATATGAGGCCGTTATGCTTGTGCAGAGATATTTTGATGTAATATACAAATCACCAAGCACAGTCAAAATTTTTCACTTGGCACTTTCTTTGTAGATTCATTGAAATGATTTAAATGCAAATTTCACTTTTTAAAGCAATAAAACTGCCTGACTAGGGACAGATACATCTGTCTATGTTAGACCATGCTAAATAAACTCAGATTTAATTATTTACATGTAATTACCTTGTAAAAGTATAGTTTAATTAAGTCAAATGCTTCCAGAAAGCATTAGATTTTGAGAAGAAAATGTGTGTGATACTTGACCAAGCAAAACTGCCACAAGGATGTTTTGGATGATCTTCCGGGCAGGGTTGCAAGCCATTCATTAATTCTTTCTGAAATTGAAACGTAAAGTCCACAGTATAGTGTATAGTCTTAGTAACTGCTAGTAAGTTTGAAACTAACTATGTACTTTATTTGCTTGCACTGTGTATTCTAAAGACAAAATAGGTTAAAAGCTCTACGTAAATAAGGGACATTATTAAAAATAAAATAGAAATCTTTGAAATGCCAAGAATTTTAGTTGATCCCTAATTCAAACTTCATTTGCCTCACGCAATAACTTTTAAAAATACTAGCACCTATGGTGCAGCAAGCACCTACAGAGCAGCAAGCACATAAGGTAGCACCTTTGGTGCTTGGCTCTAATAAGTTTATAAAAAACGACACTATCATTATTAACATAAAAGGCATATATGGATAATGGCTATAAGTATATTGATGCAAGTAAAACTAAAGGGGTATTTTATCTTAGAAACTGTATTGATTTATTGATCCTTATAAATTTGAAATACTGATACAAAAAATCTAATAAATAATATTTTATTACTGATATTATTTGACATGCACAGAGATGTGCTATAATGTTCTCTCTCTTAAAATGTAAATGAGTATAAATTTCAACATTACCACATATGAAGTCTGTTGAGTAAAACAAGATCTTATTGATTATGTTCAGTCAGTCTGCTATTTTATAAATATTAGTTTGTACACATTTCAACTAAGTTTAAAGGGCACACATGCCTATTTTAACAAGATGTAAAGTCTCAGGTGTGCCTAGAAAGTTTTAGCTCAAAATACCTCACAGATCATTTGTTATAGCATGTCCAATATGTCCCTATTTGGGTGGTCATGGGCGGGGCTTTGTTTGTGTGACATCATATTAACAAGAGAATCAAAACAACATGTCTACATGAGACTGTTTTGGTTTAATGGGGATTTAAAAAGAAGGACAGGGTAGATGGATGAGGATTTGGTGGATTTTGCATAATATGGGCCCTTTAATGGTGCAACCCAAAAAGTATATAGTAGTGCGCAAGTTGTGGCATAGTACCCCCTTATGTCAAAACTATATTAAGCTGTAACTTTTGCACAATTGTTGCAACCGACCCCTAGGTGTTGCAATTGTATTTTTAGCATGTTGTTATGTAGTTGCTATAGTCTTGTGGATGATCACCAGGGGGTTTGCAATGCAATTCCTAAAGTGTTATTTTGACATTGTGTGTGTGCGGTTGCTACGGCATTACTAGATGGTTGCTTACTGCCAAGAGCTCACGCTGGTTTTCTATTCTGGTCACATAGCAAGTACCACTAATAAAAAAGTCCACTTAGAATAAAGTCCAAATTGTTGATGTACTAATGCATTCAAACAGCACTTTACTTTCAGCAAAAATCAATCTCCGCTTCTACCCCAATTTAAAACCCCTGAAGCCACTCGGATGTGAAAAGATTAGCACATTTCTCGGAGTGACAGACATGTGACTGACAGCGGATTATAAATCCAGGTAATGATTCCAGCAGCTTCCTCACTTCCTCGTAATGTGACAGCTGATGGCAGGAGACACAAGACTGCTGAGCTTGTGCTTCTCATCGCTGACCTTAACACATTCCAGCCCTCCTCATTTTTGTCTCCACTGCAAGGGAACAGATGCTGTAACTCTTTTCTCATATAGGCATACTGTACATCTGTGAGATATAGACATCTTGAGATGCGACCGTCCTAATCTTGATAGCCCTATTCTTCTTCCATCCAATCTCTAGAGAAACGGCTTGCTAAGTCACTGTTACTTTACGACTGTATGTAAATTATGTCTGTTTTGATTGACTATCCTCATCCAGGTGTGCCAAGTTGCAGAATACTAAATAGATGTTGTGTCAATGTAGGCCATCACATCATTAATTGAATAAAATTTAAATTAACTTTGAAGGAATTTAATGTGCACGTTGTCTAGCTAGTACATCCAACTATTTCTTTACAAAAGAGCAAGAGAAAGTCAAATTTTCCATGACATGGCTTCTTTAATGCTTATGCTCTTGGCATTTGCAATTTCATTATGATGTCACATTTATGGGACAAATGGGACAGTGAGGTATAAATTGGTCTCTATGTGGCACGAAAAAATATGATAGTTGAACCTCTGCATCTCCATCCCTCCTTATTCAGGTAGTTTGACGCAGTCCCTGGTGTTTAATTTCTTGTGAAGTGTGCAGCTGGCATTTCAAACAATCCGGGTGTCTTTATGTCAGTTTACCGTGAGTGAAAATGACTTTAAAGGGCACTCTAACTTCTTTTATCTTTAGATGGTGTGAGTGGGCGGTCTTAATGATCTTCACTCCTTTGATAGTCTTTGAATTAGTATAAATGTCATATTATACTCACCCTACCTCAGTAGGATGTTCTCTGTAGGTATAAGTATTGCATATTGTTATTTCATGTTAACTGATACATAAAGTGTTACTGAAGAATGATATAGATCAGAAATGCTCAGTATGGCTTTCAAATGAAATTTAGTCCTAACTAACCGGTCGGTAATGTTCAAGTGAATTCCAATACACTGATTATCTGCTCCATTTGATTGGATATGAAACAGTAACTACAGGAAGTCCATGCCAATCCAATACCTTCTATTCTCACCCAAAGACCATTCGCTCCTGTTGGTGAGCGTCTGTGAAGGACATCTGTTCACGGGCGTCAGTCAGAGGGACGTTTCCGCCACTGCTGGGAGCCTCCTAAAAATAACCATTAATGGGCAAAGGTGCCAAGACGATGAGAGACTCAAAGCAGTGACTTGTCGTGAGCAGATAGGAAGTCTGGATGATCTCATGCCAAATTGGTCCAGGATTCGTGAACTACTACAAAATTCACTCCATGTCTTGGTACTGTTATTATTCACAGAATGTATAAAACGTTTTAATAGTGTGGAAGTGTGGATTGGTCTACACCAGGGGTGCCCAAACTCTGTCCTTGGAGGGCTGATATCATGTTTTTCTCAAACTTGCCTCAGCACATCTGCCTGGAGGTTTCTAGTATGCTTGGTAGACCTCAAATTAGCTGCTTTAAGGGTGCTTGATTAGGGTAAAAGCTAGGGATGCATAACGATTAATAACAATTAATCTATAGCAGAATAAAAGTTTTTTTATATTTATAAATATGCACACATGCATTTATAATTTTAAGAAAAAAATATATTTATATATTAAGCATTTATATAATAGTGCTGGGCAAAGATTAATCGTGATTAATCGCATACAAAATAAAAGTGATTTTTGGCATAATATATGAGTGTGTGCTGTGTGTAATTAATTATTATGTATAAATAAATACACACACATTCATGTATGTATTTAAGAAACATTTACATGTTTATATATATCTATTTATATTTTTTATATTCTATATTAAATATAAATTAAGAAAAAATGTATATATAAATAAAACAATTCTGAAATGAATATATGAATGTGTGTGTGGTTAAATATCCATAATAATTAGACACAGTACATGCACATATATTATGCAAAAACTCACTTTTTTTTGTATGCGATTAATCGCGATTAATCTTTGCCCAGCACTAATATATAATTAATTATACATAAATATACAAATGTATATACACATGTAAACATTTCTTAAATATATACATGCATGTGTGTGCATTTATCTATACAAAGTTACACAGTTCACACACATATATGGTGTAAACAAAAACTTTTATTCTGCTATAGATTAATCGCGATTAATAGTTATGCATCCCTAGTTGTGGACCACTGGTCTAGGCTATTTATTGTGTAGTTCCTAATGGTGTAAGTGTTTGTATAATAGTTTATTCTGAAAGTGATAAGCTGTCATTGTAAATTGTTATTGTATGGCATCTCAAAATAACTTTTTAAAACAAGTCAGTAGCTTTGAATTTAAGAGACAAATTTTGCATGGTGCAAGATTTACATATTTTATTCAAGACTTGCTGTCTCTTGTTTTTGAATGGCTTTCAGTGTTATTTTAAAAAAATAGATTTTTTTGGAGTCTTTCCATGTGCTTCATTGATATCCAGCAAAATTGTAAACGAATAGTTGTCTTTTCATAACATTTAAAACACTATGGGGCAGTTTCCTGGACAGGGTTTATATTAATCCAGGACTAGGCCTTACTAGATTTATATGAGGAAGTTTATACAAACATACCTTAACAAAACAATACCGGTGTGCGTCTTGAGACAAAACAAAGACACTGATTTATGTTAAGATGTGTCAGTGCAAGATGTTTTTAAAGGAAAACACCACAGTTTTTCAATATTTTTTTACTATGTTCTTACCTCAACTTACCTCAATGTCTCCAAACAGGGATGAATTTAGAAGCCACCAAACACTTCCATGTTTTTTCTATTTAAAGTTACATGAGTAGTTACACGAGTAAGTATGGTGGCACAAAATAAAACTTTCATTTGGAGCCATAGGAATGAATGGGGCTAGGCTAAATGCTAACACATTTACAAAGCGCTGTACAAAGATTAAGTGCACGCATTGAAAAAAGATAGGTGTGTATTAATTCAACTAAGTTGAGGTAAGAACATAGTAAAATATTGAAAAACGGTGGTGTTTTCCTTTAAATGATGGCAGCTCAAACATGCATTATAGTCTGGGACTAGGATAAGCCCTGTCCAGGAAACCACCCCAAATGGTATCTGTATAATGTATCTGTCAAATGTAATCCAGGACCTGACTCTAAAATGTTGAGAGAAAAATATTTTTTGTCATCAAGTGCAAGTTTTGATCATTAATAAATCTGATATACATATTTGCTTAAAGGGACAGTTCACTGAAAAATGAAAATTCTGTCATCATTTACTCACCCTCAAGTTGTTCCAAACCTGTATACTTTTTTTTATTCTACTCAACATAAATGAAGATATTTTGAAATATTAACCAAACAGATCTGGGGCACCATTCACTTCCATAGTATTATTTTTTCTACTTTGGAAGTCAATGGTGCCCTAGATCTGCATAGTTAGAAACATGTTTCTAAATATCTTCCTTTATATTCAGTAAAATAAAGAAATTTAAGTTTCGAATGACTTGAGGGTGATTAAACATTTTCACATTTTCATTTTTCTGTAAAATATCTCTTTAGCCGGACTATTAATATAATTGTAAACAATCATACATATAACTATTTTACAGTAAGCATTGCTATAATTGCTATATAATTTAAAAGGTAACACTTTACAATAACAAATGCATTACCTAACATGAGCAAGCAAACATGTTTTAATTGCATTCTCTAATCACTGGGATTCAGTGCTGATGTCTCAATAGACTCGCTGAATCCAGGCACACGATGAAGCCACTCCCACATGAGCCGACCAGTGAACTGACACGCCGACTGGGCTGCAGACTCTCTCCCTCTTTCTGTCTCTCTTTCACTCTCTCTCTTTCTCCATGGCCGGTGCTAACGGACGAACAAACACAAGGGGTGGGGGGAACAGACTATGTAGAGTGCATAGAGAATGAGAAGAGAGAGAAGGACCATGACTAGCGTAACACGCTCTGTCCCTCGTTTACTTTCAGACACCGGTCAGAAAAAAAACACGCTAAAAGATGTTCGGCGGATTTCCTTTCAGAGGCCCAAAGGCACCATGGAGTACGTGGTGAGTATGAGGTTTTCTGTCTGATCCAGGTGCTTCTGTTTACATACTGATCCGGTCCATCTGTGTGTGTGTGCTTAGCTCAGGATGAATGTGTGTACACATAACCGCATGCATGTAATTATGTTTGGGATGGATATATGAATGTACACATTGAATATGATTTACGGTGCTGTTGTTATGTGATGCTAGACTTTTAATTGCTGTTTATCATGGTAGTTTACCTGCTGTCTTTAGGTATAAAACATGCATAATAAAATGACTGTCATGCAGGGTAATATCAGGACATCGTATTGTGTAAACATTTATGATCTGATCTCAGAAATAAATATGCTTCCACTTAAATCATCTTTATCGATTTGATAAAGAAATAGAGAGAGAGACAGAGACAGAGAGCTTTTCCACGTGTTCTTGAGATGACCTCAAATCAGGTGCTGACTTTCTCCATGGTAACAGTGGTGATGCTGGTGATGCTGGGAGAGAGAAAGTGAAAGGCAATGATGCCTGAGGGATAAGGAGGTCTTGTGATTCAGTCAACCTGCTACCTTATAGATAAACCTTGAATTTGAACTTGAGTCTTTGTGTACATATATCACGTCAGCACCATCAGAGGATAGTTTATAAAGTCCTTTTTTAAATACATTTCTAGAATTAAAAAATTAATCCTAAAATCAACTACTCTGCTATAATGAAGACTTCAATATGTTCAGTAAAATGAATTAGAGTTTTAAATGAATATCCAGATGGATTCAAGTTGTGATTAGGAATTAAAGGTTTATTCAAATTCTTGGTGGTATTAAACCATTCATCATTCTTTCTTTGATACTAAAATTAGAAAATAT
Source organism: Misgurnus anguillicaudatus (assembly GCF_027580225.2). Classification (NCBI taxonomy): domain Eukaryota; kingdom Metazoa; phylum Chordata; class Actinopteri; order Cypriniformes; family Cobitidae; genus Misgurnus; species Misgurnus anguillicaudatus. The sequence continues at coordinate 31,699,371 of NC_073356.2, forward strand.
TATATGAAAATAATAGAAAATATCCACAGTATTTGAAGAGTTTGGTTACAAAATACAATAAATCCATTTAAGACTAATTTGGGTAAAAATTTGATTTCTATATCAAGAAAGTGACAAGATGAAAACCACTATTTTCTGTTACAAACTTTCACATAGCATATTTAGGTTATAATAACATTAAAAATTTAAATCCATAATTTGATTTTCAAAGATTTATTATAAAAACTAATTATTTTCCCGCAAAATGGAATAAATCCATGACGAGTTTTTTTTTAAATAATATAAATCTATTGAATCAACATATAAATGTGCATTCATCTTTGGCATGTTATATTCGTTTAGTTGACTTGTGATATCCACTGATTAAAAAAATAAACATTAATGGCATTATTAAAGTAACAAAAAACTTACTTTGTCATATTAATAACACTGTTATTGCTGCTATCATCCTTGGGACGTCGTTGCTGAACTTTTTTGACAGCGATCAGCTGTAAAATGTTTTGGTCCTGCTCGATTTTCGTTGACTTTGAGTAAAATAATGAAAAGGTTTTCATAAGATCCCCTGAGGTCAATGTGTTAGCATGACAGAAGCTTAAAGCTGCTGTGTGAGAACAAGCAACAGCCGGCATTTTTCCGTCTCCCGAGTGCCTCTCACATAAATTATTAGATTTTGATGGCTTACGTTTCTTATCCGCCACAGAAAACCACCACAGGTTTATTAATGCCATCAAAATTACCTTTTTTTATTACGAAGTACAAAGTAGATGAGGAAAACTAGGATTCTGCTAGTCTCACGAGGTTTTGTGATATAGTCACGTAATTTTTTGATTCTTATAATTATCCACGAATTTCCGCGTTTTTTCGTGATAGTATAACAAATTCCTATTTTCGTGTGATTATCACATTTTGGTTACTCAACTGCCTTTTCCTATTTTTAAACCATTGCTGCTTTGGTTTAGGGTTAGATTTGGTGCTTGCATTAGAATGTCACTTTATATATTGGTTTATAAATTTTTTTTTCGGATTTATGTTTTTATATGTCGCCTGGCATTAAGGTTAGAGTTGGGTTCGGGTAGGGATGTAATTTTATGTAAATCTACCCTAAACCGAAGCGACAATGGTAAGAAAATAGGACAAAACAGTTCAGTAACCAATACGTGATAATCATTTCGTGATGATCACGAAAAAACGCGGAAATTCGTGATAATATCACGAAAAAGAATAAAAAAATGACATGACTGTATAATGAAATTTCGTGAGACTGTGCTGGATTCTGTGTGTATTTATAGCACCGCCATTGTTGTTTACAATGCGTGGAATTGGTTCATTGTTATTTGTTGAATGGATTTATTGCATTCTGCAGAGAAGAAGGACTGGCGTTTATCGCGTTTTGGAAAAAGGGAAAAAAGATGACAGAATAACACGGCAGATATCGGATTTTGCATAAAACAAAGAATATACTTTTTAATACTGACCTGATACAATTTTTTTTTAAATGCTGTTTATCGTGTTTTAGAATTAACCAAACTCTTTATTTGAAGAGTTTCGTTGCAAAACAAGATAACTTTGTTACTTTTTCAGAAATCTAGTTTTTTGGTTGTGCATTCCAATTAATATCAATTCAACTGCAGTTGGTTTGTTGTGATTTAAACCTTCATAAGTTAAATACAGCTAAGTAGCACCATAAAACAAAATAATAACATAATAATAAACATGGTTTGGCATCTCGTTTTGCAATAAAACTCTTCATTTGTTTACCTTTTTATTATTTTTTTATTTTGTACAGTAAGGTATTATTTGGTATGGTAGGGTAGGGTACATTTTTGCAACATTTGCATTTGTCAGAAAATTCACTGTCAGAAAACAAGGTACAAAAAAGGTACAAAACTGTAAATTTTCTGCCTTTGGGCTGCTACCCTCAAAGGTTTATTTTTGTACCTTTATGGTATACAACAGATTGAACTGTTGTACCTTTTGGAGTACAATATTATACTCTAAGGACCTATTGTGTACCTTAAAGAACAATTTTGTACCAGTTAAATTTTAGGGGTACATGAACTGTACCTTAAACAAAAGTACACAATAGACCCTTAGGGTGTAGTAATGTTCCCCAAAAGGTACAACATTGTATTATGTTTAATATACCTGCAAAGGTAGGTACAAAAATGTAGTTTTGTTTTATATTTCTGACAGTGTTTTACTACTAGCACAATTATTTAGTATAATAATAACAATAATAATATAGTAAGTAGTAATAATAAGTATATATTTTATTTACAATACAGTGTGGATTTAGTAGTATATTTGGGGGGAACAACCCTTAGATTTGTTAGGTCCTCCTGACCCCACGTGATTTTCGATAATGTATTCGCAAACAAAAACTTGCTATGAATTATACTTTTACAGTATTTATTAATCTTAGTTCGTTAATTTCAGCATTTACTAACACATTAATAAAATCAAAGGGTTGCCAAATTTGCTATGCCATTCTGTGTGCACTCTCTACAGCAGGTACTGTAGTGCAAACGGTGCAGGACAGGTTACATGTTCATTGGGTTACAATGTGAAAAACACTTAGTGAGCAGTGGTGATACTTGTCTTAGCAAACATCATCTACTGTATGTTGGCCAAATATTTGATTTTCCCTAATCGCCATAAATCTGCTGTTAAACTGACATGAAGTCATATAGCAGAAGTGTTGTTTTTTGTAGGTCAGTAACCTTTCTTCCTCCACACCTTTCTCTTTCTTATCGTCAGTGTTGTGAAACCGTAAACTATCCCTCTGTAATTGCACACCATCACATCCACACTAACCAATCAAAGTGATTTGTGGCCGTGTGACCGCAGTGATTGATGGCCTTAATCAATCAATGTTCTTAGAGGAAGTGCTTGCCATCCAACACACGATACTTTAATCCTAAAGCTTTAATGGGAATCCATGCATCTCATATGAGTTTATATCTGTTGATAAGTTTAAAACTGGCAAATTATACTAGACGTTATGGTCTGGTGTTTATATCTGTGTTATGTAGCATGCATGTTTATGATCTGTAGTTGTCTACACACAGATGTTTCCCAAACAGGATATAGATTAATCCAGGACTAGGCCTTAGTGTTATTATTTTAATAGTTTTTACAAACTAACCTTAAAAAAATACTGGTGTGCATATTTCTTGAGACTAAACATTGGCACTGATATATGTTAGGATATGTCAGTACAAGGTGTTTGTAAATTATGGCAGTTCAAACATGCATTTTAGTCTGGGACTAGGATAAGCCCTGTCTGGGAATCCTGCTGCTATGTGTGGTACATGTTTGCAACTGATCAGTAGACGGGTGATTCTCACGAAAACTTGGTTTTAAAAATGTCAAGCATGAAAATTTAAAAATTGCTTAAATTTACTTTTTTTCCCATCAGACATTGAAAAACAAAGTCTGGAGTAAATGGGAACATTAATTTAAAAACTTTTACTTATCATTTAACACTTTTTGTAACATAATTAAAAAAATTAGTCCTAAAAAATCTCATTACCGCAACAGTCAGAAAACATCAACACTGACATATTTTCAAAATGACATGACAAACCTGAAAGAACATAATTTTGGAGATTCTGCACATGCATTTAAAATCAAAGTATTATGCTTCTATTAATTAAAATTAACATTTAATAAGCATCTGTTGCGGTAATGATAATCAAAATGTCGTGTAAGCATTCTGACAAGACAATATTTCAAATTAACTGTAAAAAAATGATCTTACCTGGTAGCCATCTTGAAGTAACTGGTCCATGTGCTTGGTCACTCAAAATCAAACTTTATTAAAATTCTGTATGTGTGCTTAAACTGTTCTCAAAAAGTGTTGCGGAGGCATGGACACATCATTTTCCTAATTTTTCTTCATTATTATTATACATGAATATTCAGTAAATATTTTTTCTGTCATCTAAAGTAGTCTAGCAAAACATCCATTTATTTATTTTTCTTAATATTTTTGTGTTAATTTGATTAAGTTACAACATAACGCATGTTCAAACACAGCCGGACACATTGCGGTAATGAGAATTTCAGCAGAAAATGAGATAAAATTTCCAATTATAAATTCTTATGTTGAAATCACACATTGTGAAAGGTAGAACACAGTATCGTGTTAATTCTGATGCTTTTTAATGTTACTATATTACACATTTTAAAGCTAAAATCATTAGTGCCGTGGTGTTTCAATGGTTTCGTGAGAATCACCCAGACACTGTCTCTCAATGAAGGGTCTATCTAAAAGATATTGAATTGAAAGACAGTGAGAGAGGTCTTAATTATTTATCTCAGGCTGTTGAGCTGAAAGTGATACCCAATGAGAATCAATGTTTTGGATCAGGTGACGCAAAGATCCGGTGATCTGGTGACCGCCGCCTGGGCCTGTTTCAAAACTTCGGCATATCTTTGCAACTAGCCACTAGGAGTTTATTTCCTCGTTTGCTATTGTAGTAAACAAACTCCTCTGAATGTGTGGTATAAAATCAGATTTAATACATGTTAAAAAATAGAAAAATATTTTTTCATTTCAAATTGGCTTACAGTGCAGCGAGATATTTTTAATATGTTGTTTTGCCCCACTACTGTCCAATATTATGACACACTGGCATGATTTGTAATAATACTTTTTAATAAGTATTTAATTTGGCATTCAAGGTACTAGCTTTCACTTTGTTCAAAAACTAATATTTCTCACAGCAGTTTAGTATTTCAGCCTGTGCTTAGTTTGTATGTTTACCATTCAGAGAGTAATGCTTTTTAAATGCTGTTTGCAAGGCAAATAATAATCTGTCTTTGATATTGACTAAGGTCCGGCTACAGCCACAATCTGTGAATTTAAATCATTGTGTTCACTTGTAAAGTATAACCAACATATGAATAGCTCAGATGCAAAACTGGTGTGTCTGACATGTTTTCTTGTAAATTAGCATTTTTTTATCAGACTCTTAATGAATTCTGCTAACAAATCTTTATTTCTAAACGAGGTCGTAATTAAGCGGATCTGAAGTGAACATATTTAATTAATGTATATTATGTGTAGATAGCATTTATTGAGGCCAAAACTGCAATGAAATCTTTAGAGATTATTCTGTCGTGATTTTCTGACCCTCATGTTGTTTTAAACCTGTACCACAAATGTAGATATTTGATAAATACTTATAAGCGCACAGTTGAGTACCTATACCTATTGACTAACATAGGATTTGCTTTTCCTACTATAGATCACTAATACTATGCACACATATGGATCTACAAATGCTTTTACATTATTATGCATTACAAAATGACTATGACAGACATAACATTATATTCTTTAATGTTCTACATAGATGCATTGTTTTTTACATGGGGCTCGGTTTGCTAATTTTAGTTTCCAAAGCACAGTTTGCTTTGTTACCTGGAAGCAGAAGTCATAATTTAGAGCTCTGGCTTTTGAACCTGCGAAAAGTCCAGAATATGTAATGCTTGTTTTGTTTGTTTCACCTCTAGGTGGAGTCGCGGGACACCCTCAACAGCATTGCGCTGAAGTTCGACACCACCCCTAATGAGCTCGTACAGCTCAATAAGCTCTTCTCTCGTGCTGTGGTTACTGGCAAGGTGTCGTATGGCCTTTTCACATAGACAGTCTCTGTTTTAGATCAGATTCGTATGTGTTTCACTCTTTCTAGTTCACACTCTCAGCCTATTTTATCTGTCCCAACTTGCAATGTTAATTTATTAAAACATTTTTAAAAAATGTAATGATGAGGCTTTACATAATTTAATATGAATTGTATTGTTCTAAATGTATAATTGTTCGTAAGACAGACTTTGAATCTTTTTAAAGTAGTGGCCAAATGTGATGTCCAACAATTGACACATTTGCTTTTTATTTACATATATTATTAAAATTTTGTTTGCATGTTGGATTAAATTATACTGAACTGAAGCTTAGTTTTGAGAAGAATTTAAGGGAGAATGGCAAAAAATTACACACGTGCAAAGTTTATAATGACATATCCGAAGACAATGTCTAGAAAACATTTCCACAAAAGAGGATCAACAAATATTAATGGTCAGTGTGAGCTGTATTACCTGTGAGCTTTTTGTTTTCCTTTACTTTTTTGATATTCAAATAGATTCCAGATATCTTATGCTGTGGTTTAGCTTTCTTGCCAAAATATTTTGTCCAATAGATAATATTAAAAGTTCAATGTTTTCTTCATTTTTACCATTCACCTCCTCTTTTGATGGTTTAAAGATTAGTCCATTTTCTTAATAGAAAAATCCACATAATTTACTCACCACTATGTCATCCAGGATGTTGGTGTCTTTTTTTGTTCGGTCGAGAGGAAGTTATGTTTTTTGATGAAGGCATTCCGGGATTTTTCTCATTTTAATGGACTTTAATGGACCCCAACACTTAACAGTTTTAATGCAGTTTAAAATTGAGTTTCAAAGGATTCTAAACAATCTCAAATGAGGCATTAGGGTCTTATCTAGTGAAACGATTTTTGGCAAGAAAAAAAAATATATGCACCGAAACTTCTCTTCTTCCTCCGGCTGTGTGGCGAGCCAGCGGGACCTCGCGTAGTTGCGTAGTGATGTTGAGGGGTCACGTGTTGCATGTGTGAAATGCACATTTGCGGACTGTTTTGAGCAATGAACTGACACAAAGACATTAGTTAGTATCATTCGGCATTCAACAACGTCGGAGCGGTCCTCTTTCTCCACACTTGTAAACACTGGGGCGTAGTTTCGCATACGTCATCCGTGACCTCTTGATGTGATGACGTATTACGTGGGGTCACGCTGGCGCGTCACGGGACCGGAGGAGGGCGAGAAGTTGTGGTTTGAAAGTGCATATTTTTTATTTTTACTGCCAAAAACTAACGCTTCAGTGTTTACTAGTGTAGGAAGGTGGACCGTTCCAGTGTTGTTGTATGTGGAATGATACTAATTAATGTCTTTGTGCCAGTTTATTGTTTAAAATGGTTCGCAAGCTTTTCACACATGTAACGCGTGACCTTTCGACGTGATTGTGCAATACGTAAGGTTGCGCTGGCGCATCACACGGCTTGTGCAAGACGAGAAGTTGTGGTTTAAAAGTGCATATTTTTTCTTTTTCTTGCCGAAAATGACTATCGCTTTGCTAGATAAAACCCTTATGCCCTGTTTGTGATTGTTGCATTGAAACTGTGAACTGTTGAGGTCCAATAAAGCCTATAAAATTAAGAAAAACCCTGAAATGTTTTCCTTAAAAAATTTAATTTCTTCTCCACTGAACAAGGAAAGACACAAACATCTTTGATGACATGGGGGGGGGGTGAGTAAATTATCGGGATTTTTTTTATGAAAGTGAAGTAATTCTTTTCTAACGTGAAATGGCATTGAAAGTAAATATTGTATAAATCGCCTTCCCACGACTTTACTTTTCCCCAATACTTTATGTACTTAATGTTTATCATTTCAGTTTTGTGCATGTTCTGTATGCATATAAAGTACAGATTTATACACACTGTGCATTTTGTACCGTAGGTGCTCTATGTTCCTGATCCAGAATACGTCTCCAGTGCCGACAGTTCCCCATCCCTCAGTCCCATCAGCCCCCTTTCCCCCACCTCTTCTGAAGCCGATCTGGAGAAAGCCACCACAGTAAGTGTCGTCCTGCATCTTCATCCATAGCTCCCATTGTACAATGCTGGTTAGGAAAGTGTCATTCTTGCAGTTTGTACTGGCATTTTAGCTTTGTGATGTATATTCATGGTTAGGCAAAGAAAAAAGCTGTATTGAATGTAATAAGTTATGTTTTTTGAGGGTCCATTGAGCATTATTAGGTCACATCTTAATCAGCTTAAGTGAAACGGCTTGGATCATGATTTTTACACAAATGCAATTTACATTTTAATTTAGCCTGTAAGTGAAATAGAAGTGCCATGGAGGATCACTTTGCATAGCTTGCATTTTACAAGGATTCAATTATTTCCCAATTACGTCAGTTAGGTTTTTAATTTGTACCTGCAGCTCCTGTACAGACCCTGTTTAATTACATTCGGCTAGGGTACCAAATGGTTCCTTTATCTTATTTATAATAAATCAATGCTAATATATTTGTGTAGGTGGATGGTTATTAGGTGCAGCCCAAAGCTTGTTTTTGGGCTCCATGTTCATCAACTGTATGAATAAGTAAAAACACTAAAAGCATTTTAAGCTGTGGAGGCCACCATTATATTTAAAATATTACTATAGTTTACTATAGTAAATACTAGGGTATCTACTATAGTTTTTTATGTGAGAATGTTTAACTCCCCACTCCCACCTTCTTATCTCTCAGATCATCTTTATGTTTTCTGTATTGTTCATCATTTATGGTATATATGAAAAAGGGGTTGATGTTTTTGTATATTAATGGCATGCCGTGCAGATGTCAAGACCACATACCACCACCTAGCGTCTCTGTGGTGCATTTATAATTCATCCTCTGTTTCACATCATTTTACAATCTACTGATTATAGACCTGTTTACCATGTTTACCTTGCTGTAGCGTTAATAAAACGGGTTTTGATTGCAGCCTCTTGACGTCATGTATTGTAATGTAAACAAAATGGCGGCCCCCGAATGAAAATATTTTTTCAAAGTTTATTAAAACTTAGACACAGGGTTCCCAAAGGTCCTTGAAAGTTTGTGAATCTGGGGGAAAAAATTCAAGACCCTGTGAAGTTTTTGAAAATATACATACATAGATACAGGTCATTGAAAGTGCTTGAATCAATTTTATGCAAGAAGCTTTCTGGAAAGAAAATCCATATTATTCCCTGTGTAGTGTAGGATAATATCATAAAAATTCTAGACTTCTTAAGCACACGTGCTAAACTGTTCGCTTTAAATGCTTATATCTTCTGTACGTGAATGTTTGACACATGAAAATCTCTTGGGTTACGTATGTAACCGTTGTTCCCTAGGAAGGGAATGAGACGCTGCGTCTCCTTTGCCATACTTCCTGCGTCCCTGTAACACCGTCTTTGGCAATATTTCAAATAGCGATAAACTATGTAGACAAATTTTTTTTTGTTTGGGTCTGTAATGCCTTAGAAGAATCCTAAAAACCTCTCTCAGATAGCTCTATTAGGGTGGGGGATTTTAAACAAGTGGTTTTGCACCTATTTGGCTCCCCCTACTGGCTTAACTTGCAATCTCATTACCGATTGACTGACTTTGCTGCCACTCAAAAAATTTAGCCAATTATTTTAAAGTGGAGGGGCAGCTAGGGGCCTGTGATGTCATAAGCTTCAGTTTTTCAGTTTGGGCAGTTTTCTGGCTGACATTTCTAAAAGAGGAATTTCTATGAGACTGAGATGTTTAGCATGTCTAGTACTTTTTGTATGTTTGTGAATGTGGGTAGACTACCATTATTCAACAAAGACAAGGTCAAAATGGTTTTTCATTCTCTGTCCCCTTTAAAAAGGAGCGCCAGGGTTTTGTACTTAATGTATTTCCCTTTAGTACACTTCAGGTTTTTCCACTGTAAAACACAGATCCAAGTAATTGTTTTATGCAGACAAATAGCATTCTCTAGCTATGCCCTGTTGGTGATACTGGATGACAAATAAGATCCTTTTGAGAGATCACAATGGCTGCTTTTAAGCTTTCAGCAGTCCTTGTATCTTTTAAGTGCCTATTTATTTTCTGCACTGGCATTGGTTGCCAAATGGTTGGTGTCACATCTTTGTCTCTCTTTTCTGTATTTCTGGTTCCATATGGCCCTGGATTTAACAGCCCTGCTCTCCGTGCCAGGCTTGCACACATTTCTGTAATTATGAAAAGCCTTCTCCCGGTTTCACAGACAGGTTTCACAGGCTAGTCCTAGAATAAAACGCATGTTTGAGCTGTGTCAACTGAAAATAACTTGCACTGACAGATCTTAAAATATACCAGTGCCATTTACTGTATATATGTGTCAAGATACACACCAGTACTGTCTTTTTTAAGGCATTTTTTTTACAAATTTTCTAATCACTAAATCTGTATTGCTATATTGGAAATAACTTTAATTATTACATTTTACATTGATGCATTTGACAGAAAAGTCAGCTTGCAGTGCATTTAATCTGCTGTTTACATTAACATTTTTATTAGTATGTGTGCCTTCTGGGATCAAACTCATGACCTTTGCGTTGCTAGCTGCACTGAATCTATAGCGCTGGAAATACTTTTCCATATCATTGAATCTGTATTGCTATTTGGAAATAACTTCCTAATCACTGAATCTGTGTTGCTTAGAGAAATAACTTTTCCTTATCACTGAATCTGTATTGGTGTGTCAGCAGCAGCTTCATCGAGCAGCTTTCCTTATTTATGTCCTATAATGAGTTCACAAACACAGAGATGCTGACAGTAACTCAACCTCCACAGCATCATGCTAGGAAACCTGCCTCGGTCTCTTGGGTTTCCGGCATTCAGCTTTTCTACAGCAGGAGTCCCTCCAGGGCTTTTACCTTTTGCATTAATGGGCTGTTATTTTCAAGCCACCTTGTTATGCTGACGTTGTGGGTGAGCGACTGTGCCATGAACTCAGGGCAGGGACACATTCATTCTGATGTGGCGAGGACTATCGTTCATAGAAGTTTTTCTTTCGCCTCGCCAGGATGCACATAATGCCCATCGGAGACAAAGCACCCCAGGCCAGGGTCACGGACCCCCGCGACAGGCCAGAGTGGTATCATCCACATCAGAGGAGGAAGAGGCGCTTACTGAAAAGTTTCTTAAAATGAACTGCACATACATCACAGATGGCAAGGTTAGTTCGTTTAGTGCTCTTTATTCTTCCACTTCATTTCGTGCAATTATAAATGTCTGTGTATGGTTAGTCTTAGCTACAGATGACACGTCTAGACTTCCTACAGTCAATTTACTGACCATCTGATGATAGGGAAAGAGTTGGCTCGGTTTGCTTTCAGCCAGACTGGGAAAACTAGAACTGAAACCAAGTTGTTTTTATATGCTACCTGGACGCTATGAGCGTTTCTTAAAAACTCTGTGACATTTTATTTTAAAATTTCAGGTTCTTGGCATCAAATATTGATTATGTGATTTTTTTTTTTTTTTTAAGTTTGTTTAATGTTATGTGATCCGAATTTCTTCTGGACAAAAGTAAGAAGTAGGGGTGAGCAGGGCACAAACACACGCAGGGTTAATTGTAACACGGCTACTTTACATATTTATACAAGGCCGAGCAGTCGGTTCTTTTGGTCTTTTCCTCTTATTGTCAGAAGATCTCCTGTGAATTTGTGAAAAGTTTTGATGTGTTTTGATTAAGATATTGAATAAAGAGTGTTTTGGAGGCATAAAAGTAAATTTCTTCATAGTTTTTTTTTTTACTGTAAACACTGTTCATCATCATTCTGTTAATACAATATCAGGGGAAATAACTGAGCAGCCCTTTAAAAAAAAATCTATTTATATTAGGGCTGTCAATAGATTAAAAAAATTAATCTAGATTAATCGCATGATTTCATGAGTTAACTGCGATTAATCGCAAATTAATCGCACATTTTTATCCATTCTAAATTTACCCTAATTTAACACTTTTCAGGTTTTTAATATTCTAATCATATATACATATATAGATGCTTTATGCAAATGTATGTTAACAACAGCCTGTTTACATTTTAACAGAATCACCAGCCATTGTTTTGTATATGAATTTTCCTTTCAGAAGATTTTTCTTTCTCCATTTTTGTTTGCTGCTGCATCATTTGTGACATGTGCTGGCAAATTGAGTCGGAATTAGCAAATTTAAAAAAAAAATAGTTGTTCATATTTTGACATTCTCTATTAAAACATAGAACAATGCATGATTTGTTGAAATATAACAAAATATGACAGAACTACACGTGTTTGAAGTTGAAAGAGTCAAATTACCACAAACATTTCCACATCCATACATTAAATTACCACATCAATACCTTAAAATCACTGGTAAAACTAATAGATTTAGCACACACAAAGCAAAAACATCATCAATGTATGTTCAACTTTTTTTCCTTTTGTTTGATTGACATTGAGACAGACTGCTTAAAATCTAAATGATCTAATATAATGTTACACATCAGATAGTTTTACCCAACAGTTAACCAAACATTTACTTAAAACATAACAGATTATAGAGCCTACCTGCGTGAATTCTTATCAAAACAGATATTTGTAAAACTGTAATTTTGTGTAGATGTCTATATATCCGGGTCGCGCACTCGCGCGTCTGTATGCACGCGCTTCAGATGTCAGTCAGTCAGCGTGAGGGGATCGCTTTTGAGTCTTATCGCTCTTAATAACTCTTTAACATTAATCAGGTACCGAACTTTATCTCTCTAAATGACTATTTTAACATCAAGCAAGTCCTGCAGTCTATTTTCTAAGTCATGCATAAAAGCGAAACCAAAATGAATTGAGACGCATTTTTGTATTAGATTAAGCATTAGGAGGACGGTAACGTTACACCTCTCAGACGTATAAATAAAGATCATATCAGATGTCCAACGAGCATTTAGAGCGTTGGATTTGGTAGACAATTTGCTTAATGTTCTTATTTCAATGAAAACCTTTTACTCATTTAGAGAGAGTCACATTTGTCTGTGTCTCTGTTCATTCAACTATATGGGCTGGACCAAGGGTCAAACAGAAATTGCGCGTTGCGTTAATCTCCGTTAATAAAATTAGTGGCGTTAAAATGAATTTGCGTTAACGCGTTATTAACGCGTTAATTTTGACAGCCCTAATTTATATGCATTGATGCATAATACAAAGAGGGTTAGATGAAGGATAATGGGTGGATGAATGTGTGGATATCTATCTATTATTGGCAGATATATAAACAATATTCACCTTTAGTATATTAAATTGAATTATTTGTGTTTAAACCAAAATTTCTAGCAGGTGTTACAACAAACCCTCTGTTTGTTACAATGAACCCCACCTATTGGGTAAGTTGTAAAGTTTGCACTCCTGTCACTTTCATTGTAATTGTGCGATAACAGTAGGTCCCACAAACAAACTTTAAGTGTTCATTTGTAGCAGATATGTGTGTGTTGATTGTGTAAAAAAAGGATTAATCTAACTTAAATATATTTTGAATAATAGAGCCAAAGTCAAAAATAGTTAGGTTGTGCCCTGCTAAAGTTATTGCAGAAAAAGCCCCTTCATGTGATACGAGACCCTCCACTTACCTGACCATATCCCTTACTTGAAGTCCTTTTTACACTGGCTATGGAAAAGCAAAGCGAATATGAGATTCGACAGCGGACTGGAATCAAAACAATAGATCCAAATGGATGCACTTACACCAGGTGTGATTATTTGCATCACAAAAAGCGACAATATTTTTACCAGTTTGTCTATTTTTCAATCTTCGCACTGGGTTGAAACGTGGTGTCCTGTGAGATTTAACCTTTAATATACACACAATTTTTTTGTACAACCATTAACTCTTTCCCCGCCATTAATGAGTTAACTCATCAATTAAAGGACAAGTTTGGTATTTTACACTTAAAGCCCTGTTTTCAGATTGTTTATGGTGAAATAGAACGGTTTTGACTGAAATTTCAATATGCGGCTGCCCCGAGAATTTTCGGGTGTTTGTGTTTCACCTCCCACCTCTACAATGGGTCTATAGGTGCACTGGAACAATCATTCCTAAAATGCATTAAACTTTCGTTTACAAAGACGTGAAACTCACAGAGTGGTCAGGGGTGTTCACTGGTATGCTCACACAAAAATCGCTGCAAAAAAGGAAAGTTAAAATTAAACGAAAGTTTAATGCATTTTAGGAAGGACTGTTCCAGTGCACCTACAAACCCATTGTAGAGGTGGGAGGTGAAACACAAACACCCAAAAATTCTCGAGGCAGCCGCATATGTCGAAATTTCAGTCAAAACCGTTCTATTTCATCATAAACAATCTGAAAACAGGGCTTTAAGTGTAAAATACCGAACTTGTCCTTCAAGAATAAATGCTTCCCTGACAATTCTCTGTTTTTCCGTCAATTTATATTTCCTCTATTATCCACTGGTGGTGCTCTTATCCAACTTATAAAATCTGGAAAATCAAAGATTTTAGTAAAGGTAGGATGAAAGTTTTTTTTTAAAGCAGAGCGTCTGTTCTTTCATTTGATATATTGTATGTTTATATATTTAAAGAAGGACATTTTCTGGAAGGCATTAAACTTTTGTAAAAATCATAAAAAATGTTGGCACTGGCTGGCAACTTAAAAAAAAACACTGGCGGGGAAAGAGTTAAGATTTATCCACTCCTAAATGACACATACTGTACTTATATGGTGCAAAATTAATTCTTTGTAAATATGTGGAAAAGCCTCTGTTTGTTTCAGGCACTATGACAAAACTCAAAAGTCTAGATCTGAGATGTTTTTGGTCCAGTTTACTCATCCATAATGTTTCATCTCCTCACTAAAGTTTATTTTTCACCTCTCTTCTTTTAGGGTGTAGTCAGTGGTGTGCTTCTTGTCACCCCAAACAACATCATGTTTGACCCTCATAAGTCAGATCGGCTGGTTCAGGAGCGAGGATGTGAGGAGTACGGCATCATGTGCCCTCTGGAGGAGGTGCAGTCTGCAGCCATGTGCAGGGAGATCACAGACATCAGGGTTAGAGAGCTTGTGCCGCTGTAAGTTGATGAATTGTATGATCGACATTAGTGATGCTAATTACTTAAATAATAGTTCATTTAATAGTAATAATTACTTGAATAATAGTGAATTATTAAAGAACGACTGCATCTTGACTTGACAATTAACAACAAGCTCTAACCACTTAACCACCTAACCACTTAAAAACACTGGGTTACACTTTACTTGAAGGGGTGTTCATAAGACTGACATAACATCTTCATAATAATGCACTTTTAATTTCAATAATTTCAATTTTTATGCACTTTTATGACAACTGTCATTTAAGGTCAATTGTTCAATTATGTAATTTTAAATGTTTACATTAAACTGTCATTTAAATGTCATTAAATAAGTTTGAGTAATGACAAATTATTATTTTAATGATTAATGACAAATTATATTTGTACAACTGTAGTTGAGGTCAAGAAAAATATTGATAACATTGTTATGAAACTACTTGACAGAGTACAAAGTGGTCAGTTATGTTGTCTTGACAATGTCAAGTTATCACGACAAGTTATGATATATTGGTTAATGTCAAGTTGTCATAACAAAGACGTCTCAAATGTCATCTTTCCATTAAAAAAAATACATAATTAAACAAATTACACTACATGAGAGTTGTCATAAACATGCATAAAATCTCCTAAATGTTCACGACATGTGTCATGTCATGAAGGTGTCATCTCAGTCTTTTATGAACATCCCTTCAAGGTACCAAATACTGTAACAATTACATACCAACAATTTGTGTAAACTGTAATTGTAGTAAACTGTTTTGTTTTGTTTGTGCTTCTGCATGCTTTATAAATGCCATAAAACACCCATAGTCAATTCATATTTGTTTCTTTGTTAACACAGAGATCTGGAGCTGGAGCCATCCATACCTGAGGTAAGCCACTTCAAGAGGGCACCTCGGCTAAACGCGACCGGCGCGGCACACCGATTTCATGAGACGGGAAACGACAGCGCCAGTACGGCTCCTCGTAGCACAGAAGCTTCACTGTCCGAAGACGTTTTCACAGAGTCTGAACTTTCACCCGTTCGCGACGACGCTGTCGCGACATCCTCCGATGACCTGCTGCAGATAAAGTCCTCTGGAGCATCTACTGAATCGGTGCAAACCATCAACCAGCCTGCCACACCCATAGGAGAACATTTACTGACTGAAACAAAGGATCTTAAAGAAGTGCCACAAAATGCAGAAATGGAGGAGATTATGTTGAGTGACAGTGGTTTTGAACAGAGTCTGAATACGACAGATTTATCCAAAGAGGTGCTTTCAGGGAACGTTCTGGAAAGCGGAGCGGAGGACCAGGCTGTGAACGAGGCCAAATCACGCACCACCTCCGAATCTCTTTGTTCAGACACCGTAGCAGCCGAAGATTCGGCGAAAGCCATTGAGGCGACCACAAAAGATTGTGCTTGGAAAGCGGCCGTTGAAAAGAAAGAAGGGGAACAAGGATCATCCAATGAGATCTCACCATCTAATGAGCTTGGAGCAAATGAGAAACAAAGTACAGATGAAGGTAACCTAATGTGTCTATGCTCTTTAAAGTCAGGATAAAATCTAAATTGACCCAGTTTTGCATGTTCCTATTCATATTGTGGATTCGTAATCTTCCTATGTCAGCAAAATTAAAAATAATTTCAAGTAATGTTAATCAACAGCTATTTGAACTTCTGTAATGCACCATTTCTAAAATGTAATCCTGGTTAATGGTGATATAATGCAGTAACAGCCTCCACGTCCTGGTTAAAAAACCTTGTATAAAAAGAGTAGTCCTCTGCAATTCACTGCACACACAGCTTAAATTTATGGTAATACAGCACTACTTTCACAATCCAATCAAGTCCTAATGGATAAAAACAAATCCGGAATTCATTAAAAATCTTCTGGGATTCATTGGAAAACGGGTTTGTGAAAGCTGTTACATGCAGATTCATGTTGACACACAGAGTATATCTAATCCTTGATCAGAACAGAATGTATATTGAAATGTCGGCTTTCATACGTTCCTGATTTGTGATCGCTGCAATCTGAAATTTTGCGCCCTAAAAATAAGCAAAGATGTTCGGTTAGTATTCCTCGACTGGCCGTAGAGCTACCGATTGAATTTGTTTCATTTATTATTCAACTCACTCAACATGCCAGCTTATTTAGCAGATGCATGCCTAGATGTTTTCTGGAATCTAAATGAATAAAGTAGCAAGCAAGATTTATGTCTCAATTTTACCCTCTGATTTAATGGCGAATAAACAGGTGCAGACTCTGTGCTGTTTGTTTCCCGTCCCAGTTGCGCCGGGGTCCAAGCAGAAGTCCAAGTCGCATAAGTTCCTGTGTCTGCGGGTTGGCAGGGCCATGCGGAAGACTTTTGTGTCCCACGCCAGTGCGTCCATGCAGCAGTACGCCCAGCGAGACAGGAAACACGAGTACTGGTTCGCTGTTCCATCTGAAAGATCAGTACTGTCTCCGCTCGGATACCCTGTATTATAAACTTCAATTCCCTTTAATAGCTTATTAACACTTTAATATGAAATTAAATATTCCCATATTTCGAATTTTTTATTTGTATGTAATCTGAAGGCCTAGTAAAATAATTTTTCTTTTGTTTTAATCCCAATGTTATTATTAACTCATTCCCCGCCAGCCTTTTTTAAAAAAGTTGCCTGCCAGCATTTTTGTGATTTTCATGTATTTTCAGGAAAATGTTCTTCTATAAATATATAAATATACATATATGTCAAATGAAAGAACAGACCCTCTGCTTTCAAACAAACAAACAAAACGGGGGAAAACATTTCATCCTATCTTCATTTGTTCTCTACGGAGCCCCTAAGGGGACATGGAGCAAAATTAAATAAAGTTTAGTTTTGCACGCACATGAAACTATTGCATGCTCACGTAAATACTATCGGGTGCTCAAGTGAAACTAGCACATGCTCACGTGAAACTTTTGCGTGCGCATGTGAAACTACCGCGTTTTGTTTCGGGTGCTCACGTGCAACTATTGCACGGGCACGTGATAGTTTCACGTGCACACGCGATAGTTTCACGTGCACACGCGATAGTTTCACTTGAGCATGCTAAACTTAACTTAAAAAACTAATTCTGCACATGAAGGTTTTGTGTGAGCACATGAAAGTTTTTACGTGAGAACATGAAACAAAACTTTAGATTTTTTTACTCCAATGTCACTTTAGGGGCTCTGTAGTTCTCTTTTTATGATCTCTTAAATATGGGTGTTTTTTTTTAAATACCAAATTTTGAGCAAAAAGCTGAAATAACTGCATTTTTGGAAAGGACTTTTGTTAGACATCAGATTCAGAATGGTTATCAAAACATACACAGAGTTACACAGAGTTTTAAATGTTAAAAAATTAATTTTTGCTTCTGTTTTTTATACATTGCGCCATCTAGTGGATAATAGCGGAATTACAGATTATGCTAAAAACTCGGCAGGAAAGCGTCATTGGCAGGGAAATGTTTTCTTTTAATGAACAAGATAACTCGTCAATGGCGGGGAGTTAAAATGGAATAAATTTTAACAGTCATTTTGTCTAATCGAGCTATCAACTTAAAATGGGTTTGTTAGCGTTGGTCTACACCAGGAGTTTTCAAACTGTGGGTCGGTGTCGCACAGTGGGATCACGTGGGTCGTGCCAAGTCACTTGGTGATAGTAAATTACAAAAAAAAACTTTTTTTTTCCTATTAATGGCAATTGTTTTGACATCAGGTGTTTTGGGATTGCAATTAAACTTACATTTAACTCTTTCCCCGCCAGCATGTTTCATGATTTTTACAAAAGTGTAATGCCTCCACGAAAATGCTTTTTTAAATATATAAACATACAACATATTAAATGAAAGAACAGACGCTTTGCTTTCAAAAAAAAAAAAAGGTTTCATCCTTCATTAGTTTTCTTTTTATCACCTCTCAGATATGGGTGGGTTTCTTCAAAAACACCAAATTGTGAGCATAGTTTATTTTTGTAAAGGATTTTGTTTTAATAGAGATCAGATGCAGAGCGATCCTCAAAACTTAGACGGACATACAGCTGTTTGCCCTAGGGCGATACTTTCGGGTTTTATAAGTTTATAAGTAAGATAACTCGTCAATGGCAGGGAAAGAGTTAATTTATACAACATAAACTACTCTATTTTGAAAGAGAATACATTTCTTTTTATATTTATAAATGTGTTTAAAAATATTTCAATACAAATATTTTGGTGGGTCATGAGATACACGAATCTGTCAGGTTATTCTGGGTCAATCCTTAGTGTTATTGAGTAGTTAGATTAATCTGTTGACACTGTGGACATGGCCGAGTCTAATTACTTGACCTACTAATCTAAATGCTTGAATGCAAAGCCTTATGTAACCTAGAATGTGTACTTCCTTATAATAGACCTACAGTATTCAGATACAGTTAAACATATTATGAGAGATTTACATGCTCCATGTATGATTTCATCTCAAAACTAAATTATGCATGGAAGTTTTTCTTTTGGAGCAGGAAATCGGCGTAATTTTCAAAAATTATATTATTCTTATTAGTGTGCAGATTGTAAAGTTATTTCATATATATGAATAATATACATGCATTTGTAATCCATTTTTTGAAAAGTCTTTGTTTAGTAACTCTGTCATGTTTATTTATTAAGTTTTAATTTATGCCTTGCAAGTCTGTTTATATTCTGTCTGAGAGTGTGTAATGAAGAGATATATGTTTCCAACATGGGCTTGCTTTTTGACCTGTTAACATCAACAAACTTATGTGTGCATTTCTGTGAAAGTGGCATGAATTAAATGTATCACAGGCTTGTGTTTACGGGCAGGGTGTTGCTAATAACCAGTCCACAGTTGTCTTGCTGGTCGCATGATCTGTTTGATTATCTGCTTTCATACTTCTGCACCGCAAAAGAACATTTTATTGTATGGATGTCAGCTAGAGAGTATCTGTACTTGTTTACTTTTGATAGACTGTTAGCTATGCTAGATGTCCCCAGAAGACTTCTGGAGCTTGTCCAAATCTTTCTATGAACAGGGCATTTGTGTGTGAGCATGTTTATTTTGTAAGCTTGTTTGTATTTACATTTTACATTACATTTATGCATTTTGCAGACAATGTCAAATGCATAAATGTAAAGCAACATGCATTACAGGGTATACATTTGTATATGTGTTGTTCCCTGAGAATTGAACCCACAACCTTTTGTGCAGCTAACACAATGCTGTACCAACTTGGCTACAAGAACTTAGTACATGTTCTTACCTCAACTTGGACGGATTGGTACATGCCTGTCTTTTTTCAATGGGTGCATCTTTGTACAGCAAGTCGTGAATGTGTTAGCATTTAGCCTAGCCCCATTCATTCCTTAGGATCCAAACAGGGATGAATTTAGAAGCCAATAAACACTTCCATGTTTTCCCTATTTAAAGACTGTTTCATGAGTAGTAAGTATGGTGGCACAAAATAAAACTTTTGCTTGGAGCCATAGGAATGAATGGGGCTAGGCTAAATGCTAACACATTCACGAAGGGCTGTACAAAGATTAAAAGTGCACACATAAAAAAAAGATAGGTATGTATTAATTCATCTAAGTTGAGGTAAGAAAAACATAGTAAAATATTGAAAAACGGTGGTGTTTTCCTTTAAGTTGGGGTCTGTTGGCAACAGGTCGCTCTTTGTTAATACAACAGTACTGGGTTTCATCACTGTCAACGTGGTGCAATTACCTATAAGTTGCTGTTGACAGACATAATTTAGAAATTGAATAAAGCAATCTAGTAAAGTGGTATATCAGAGTACAAACATGCTGTTGTCTTGATTGAGATGTCAGTATAGAAATAGATCTGTTATTTGTTTTAATAAAACATTTAGCATTGACAGATTCTTTTATCCAAAAAGAAGGTTACATTGCATTGAAAGCTATACATTTTATCAGAATGCATGTTCCATGAATCGAACCCATGACCTTTAGGCTGATTTTTCAATGCTTTACCAGTTATACTTTACAAGAACGATATTACATTGTGCTTTTTATCACACAAATTTGCTGGAGTTTTGAGATTTATAAAAATAGATTTTATTGCATAAAACACTTATCCGCAAAGCATTTGAGAATAAACTCTGAAGTATGTATGAATGACATATTTCTAAGTAAATCTATATAATAGATGATTTGAAAAATCATGCAGGCTTTTATTTTATTGGATTGTTGATGCAAAAAGTGAAAATAATTGTAAATAATTGCAGGCATTAATGAAATGTGCAATGTTTTGGACAACAATTTTGACTTCATCTTGTCCTTATTGGACCTTTCAGTTAGAACTAACACAGTAGTATAGACATGTCCATGTGATGTGTAGACAAAATAGGTTTGAAGAATAGGTTAAAAAACCTGGACCCCTGTATTTGGCCTGGAAATGAACTATGTACACTTATTTCTGTCCCCTATAGATCAGACCACCTATATGCATTCTTTGTCCAGTGGACCCCTGACACATATGGGGAAGATTTGGGGGGAGTGACCCGAGACCCCGGGTTTGTAGTGGTGAAAAAGAACCAGGAAGCTGAGAGTGGGCAGTTGGACAAACCAGCACCTGATATCACCTTCAAAGACTGGGAGGTAAGAACGGTTATTTTAAGATAACCCGCATTTAACCAAACCTAAACAAAAGTTGATTAAATCACACCCATTTATTAGATGTCAAAATACAAAAGACTAAAAAGCATGCATATTATATGCAGTATTTTTAGTTGTATTATATGATATATAAGTATATATATATATATATATATATATATATATATATATATATATATATATATATATATATATATATATATATATATATATATATATATATATATAGTGGTTCAAAAAAGTATTTGGACACTTAAGCTAAAATATTTCTGTTATATGCATGACCCAAAATCATTCTCTGCAAAAGTTGTGCTCATTGTTTTGTCATTATTGTGAAATTTATCATAAATCTGTTTATGTAATGTATCTGTTCTCCCTTCTGTCCACATGAGCCTGTTTTTCACTGAAGCGCTGGGGTGTGTCTATGTGTGTACGTCTTTCATTCAGAGTTCATGTCCTCTTCAGTAACAGATAAACCATGTTTTTGTGCAAACTAACATTTAAAGGGCACCTATTTCATTGCTAAAAAACAACTTTATTTTGTGTATTTGGTGTAATACAATGTGTTTGCGTGGTTAATGGTTAAAAAACACATTATTTTCCACATAAATGTGACACCCCTTACCATGATTGAAAGATTCGCTCACAATGCAATGATGAGTCCGAAGTGGGAGGAATTATGATAACGTCAATCTTGTCTACATCACCACTACCAGGAAGTAAACTATTGCCTACAATCCGTATGTTTGTTGTAGTCCAAGAAAAGAGATTTACGTTGGAGACGATAACTCACGTCATCATCGTTTACTTTGGGATTTGTACGTTTTGCATATCGTTAACATGTACTAATACACACTTACACACCAAAGGAAATGTAAAATCCGGATTCGATAATAGGTGCTCTTTAAGTATAAATGCATGAGTTTTCTGTCGTCAGCAATTGTAAATGTCTGTGTAATATCTTATTTGTACAGTGTCTTATGATTTTATTTCCTCCAAAGGATGTGTTGAACTGGTATGTAATGTCATTTTAATGTAATGTGTGTTTGTCTTGGATGTTATATTAAGGGTTGTAAGCTTTTCATCGCCCCTCCTTTAAAAAACCCTTGACTCCAGTTATTCATATTCATCTGGCTACATATGGATCATAATTTTTACTGTTTAACATTTTAAAATGGATCAAAGACAAGAACATGTTTTGGGTATTGGTTTTAAGACACCTTTTAGGAAAGGTTTTGATTCACTTCAAATGTTGATATGTGTAAATAAAATATATATTTTCATTCTGCTTTGGGAAGATATTGTCCCAATCATCAATAAAGGTCCCTAGTTGTCGCTGGGATAGAGGCCTTTCAAAAAGTACACATTGGCACACCCTAATGAGTGTATACTAGTTTCTCAAAAGTCAGTCCCTCTATGACAGTGGTTCTCAAACTGGGGGCAGGGGCCCCCAGGGGGGCTGCGAGATGGTGCCAGGGGGGCCCCAGTTTTATGACAATTTATAAAACACATTAATTTATCATGAATTCTGTGAAATTAAACCTAAAAATAAATAAATTATACACTACTTTGTATAATTTAATGTTTTGTTTAATTAAAATGTGAAGTTTTCAAACTGTTTTTGTCATAAATTTTCTTTGGGGGGCCGCAAAGGAATGCACCATACACAAAGTGGGCCGGACGCTGAAAAAGTTTGAGTACCACTGCTCTATGAAAAAGCGTGATTATGCATGATTTAACGCATAATCAGCCAAAGTCTGCATATTTAAATTGCAGATTTCCGTGCCCAAAATATGCAGGGCTTGCATGATTTCATAATCCACATATTTTCGTAGCAAAAATCACATATATCTTAGTAGAAAGTTAAAGAAAGGTTGCATTTACTTCACACAAGCGCATCCATGTCCCATGTTGCCATAAGAACGTTATGAAGTGACGTGATTATGTGACGTGAACATCACTCAAAAGCTGCAAACAGTTCCCGCAATTTTTGCAAGTTCCCGCAAATTCATTGCATAAAATTGCACAAATATCATGCATATTCCATCGCATTTTTTAAGAAAACGTGCCGCAAGATCAAGGATTTTTGCACGCTTTTTTTTTTGAAGGACTGAAAAGTACATACTGTAGTGCACCAAAGAGGTAATATTAGTACCTTAAAGGTACATATTGATACCAAATGTATACATAACTGTACCTAGTGTATATGGTACAAAGGACCTTTTTAAAGGGTACTGCCCCAGTGACAGCTTGGGACCATTTTTTACCATTTTGTGACAGTGTACTTATATTCTAACATTGTCTAGATGGTTAAGTTTTTATAGTTGTGTGGTTTAAGACATGTATGTACCTCCTCTTATCTGGGCCGGTCAGAGGGAGGAGGTCACATGAGTTCATGCACTTCTATTGGTCCCTGTGTGGGATATAAACAGAGCAAAGCCTGGAGCCGACTTCAAAGCGTGTCTGTAACTGTAGATACTCATATCAGACATAAACACTCGTGTCCCGGGACTGTCTCTGCACAGAAGTGATGTTTTTCTCCAGGAGAATAAAGGAGGGATGTCAGCTGATGCCCAAATACAGCTTTGGCTTGGTAATGCAAACTTGTTTTGATGTTTGTGTGCTGACAACATCTAAATGCAGTGCTTGACTTGTAGGTTGTGTTTATGCAGTAGCTTACCGTATAGTACTGGGTATGCAACCCTATATTGTTTGTTATGCAGTATTGAGTCAAATGTATTTTAAAAAACACTGCCATTGTACCGCAATAATATGTTTCAGCTTATGAAGCTTATGTTTTATGTTACTTTGAGACCTAAAATATTGTAGAGCGTCTGAGCTTGAACAGGTTTTGGAGATGTGATCTTTTTGTGAGACGGTGTCTTTTGATCTCATAAGATGAATCCTAAAGCTTATTTGCTGTACATGAGATCTAAACTGACTGCCTGATCTTGATGCAGCTGTCTGTCTAAACCTATGGGTCAAGCTGGATTTGAAGTGTATACTATCGATGGACTACTCCGTTATTTAGCTCTTGTTGTAGTTTGGACTTCTTGTTTAGGCTAGGCATGTTGACCGGATGTATCTGATGTGTTAAATTATGAAAATCATTTCACAGTGATAACAAACTAACACCACAAAGCTTGCTTCATCCCATTAGCATCATATCGGATCTTCCACCTTCCCCTAATATTTTAAATTTATTTATTGGTCGGCTCTCACGGGTCACAATTCTTCTGTCTGTGCATTAGGTAGTGTCTGTCTCAGAGTACTATCGACGGATAGATGCATTAAAAAGTGAGGACCTGCGCTCGCTCTGCAAACGCCTTCAGGTGCCCTGCTGCACTCTTGAACCTTCACAAAAACCCTGTTATGGGATTATACATTACCCCTTACCTAATTTAATGCTTGTGCACCACTGCAAGGTGGAAACTCCCTACAAAGTATGAGAATGACTGCCAATCCAAACCAATCCAACAATCAATTTAAAGGCGGGGTGCATGATTTTTGGAAGAAAAAAAACATCCAAGGGGCTAACTGACATCATTGCCTGGGTTGCGTATGTGTGGGGCGGGTCTATCAAAATAAGGTCCAGATTCTATTTAGGTAGGGGTGTGTTTGTTTAGATGATTTCAAATGTCAACATTGGCTTTCAGAGATCATGCACCCCGCCTTTAAAAAGATTTTATAATTTACTTATGCTAATATTTCTGCAGCACTATTGGATTTAGATGTCACCTGAGGTTTTTAAATAGCTTAAAGGAATAGACATGATAACTGATGCAAATGTACCATCATAGTTATTAGTTACATAAGCTATTACTATAGCCAATTGCTGAAGGGTTCGATCAAATATCAAAAGTTGCTTTGCCTGCAGTGTTTGGTATGATTTACTCTTCAGACAGCATCAATCACACTCTTAAAGTCAACATTTTTAATATGTACATTATTTAAAGGTGCAGTGTGTAAATTTTAGTGGCTTCTAGTGGTGAGGTTGAAAATTGCAACCAACGGCTCAGTCCACTGCTCACCCCTCGTTTTTGAAACGCATAGAGAAGCTACGGTAGCCGCCACCGAAAAAACGTGTCATCGATGGAGACAACTTAGTAAACAAAGTTTGTCCATTAAGGGCTTCTGTAGAAACATGGCGGCACAAAATGGCGACTTCCATGTAGGGGGACCCTCGGTGTATGTAGATAAAAACATCTTATTCTAAGGGAATAAAAACATAACGGTTCATTATAAAAAGGTCTTTATACACCCCTGATAATTTCTGCATTTCTGTCAAGAGATCCTTCTAAAAATTACACACTGCACCTTTAATTGCTTGACTTTTTGGCTGACACCACCTCGACTGTCACCTAGACGGGTAAATTTGTCGAATTTCGGGCTGTTATATCTAGCACCCACTTTTCATGATCCAGTCATGTCCAACATTTTTTAATGTCATATTTAAAAGCGAACCAAAAAATATTAAAGGATTGCCATTTTTATGTTGACTTTAAAGGAATCGCCATTCCTAAAAGTGTGATGATGAGGTCACACTAACCCTGCAAACATCCAAGATTGTGAATCATGATGCATTACTGTAAAGATCAAGCAAACAAATACCAGATTAATCACCAGATCTGATGTTTGTGAATATAAAGTCTTGATGCCTTGGATATTTGTCTTAGTTTGCATCGTTGATCCTGTTTTCCTGCTAATTTAACCTTGAATCCCCTGCTGTTCATGCTGGTCATTCCTTAACCTTGGGAATAATTTCTCCTTTGAAGCATTTTCCTGCCGGTCAGATAATTCTGATCTTCATCTATCTTTCCCTTTCTACATCATTTGGATTGAAGGGTCACTGATGTAGATGCACACATTACCAAACTGAAATCATCATGCTTTTGGCTACTAATGTGTGTCAGTGAGCTTCACTCCTCATGTTATGCTCTTAGTTCCTGTATGTGTGTGACTTTCTCCTTTAAGATGATTGCTTGTACTAATTTTCAGTAGGGGCATGATGCCATTTAAAAAAATGGGATGTTCTCTTACATTGAGAGTACTGTTTATATAGCATTATTTATGGAATTGCTTTAAAAAAAAAAGAAAATAATCAAATGAGAAAATATTTGATTTCACATTACCACATTTTAAAAATCTAGTGCATTTTAGCACAACAAAAAACATGCATATACAAATAACATACTACTCTCAATATAAGAAAGCGTTTGGGAAATTTCAGGTAAAACGAATGATGGTGCTTACGTGCACTTAATTTTTCTTAAATTAGATCACGACTAAAGAGGAGGTGAACTCCAAACATATGGTTAAGACTGACCCAGAACCGGAGACGTTCAAGCCTAATCTGAATGAACCCAGTGTCCTGCTGCAGCCAGACCAGATTGAAAAGGTAAGATAAATGCTTCTCATTAATCTGTCCGAGATGATTTCTGACCATATCTATCTGTGGATCTCATTTATATTCAACTCTCAATGGCCCAGACCGCACATTTATTTAACTCCTTTATTGAGCGATGAACTGCACTTTATCTTAACACTGCAAAAAATGGCTATCTTACTTAGTATTTTTGTCTTGTTTTCAGTAGAAATGTTTAAAAATTCTTACATTAAGAAAATAAGTGTAGTTTTTAGACAAAAAATATAAAATTTCAGTGAATTTATGCTTAAAACAAGCAAAAATATCTGCCAATGGGGTGAG
The DNA here is from genome assembly GCF_027580225.2 of Misgurnus anguillicaudatus. Classification (NCBI taxonomy): domain Eukaryota; kingdom Metazoa; phylum Chordata; class Actinopteri; order Cypriniformes; family Cobitidae; genus Misgurnus; species Misgurnus anguillicaudatus. Next base: position 31,726,423 of record NC_073356.2, read on the forward strand.
AAAAAAAATCTTGATATAAGTATATTTTTTTTTCTTAAACGCTTAATTCAACAAAAAATATCTTACCCCATTGGCAGATATATATATATATATATATATATATATATATATATATATATATATATATATATATTTATTTATTTATTTATTTATTTATTTATTTATTTATTTATTTATTTATTTATTTATTTATTTATTTATTTATTTATTTATTTATTTATTTATTTATTTATTTATTTATTTATTTATTTATTTATTTATTTATTTATTTATTTATTTATTTATTTATTTATTTATTTATTTTTTTTTGCACAAATTCACTTAAAGGAATAGTCCAGATAATTTACTCACCACCATGTCATCCAAAATGTTGATGTCTTTCTTTGTTCAGTCGAGATGAAATTATGTTTTTTGAGGAAAACATTGCAGGACTTTCCCCATTTCAATGGACTTTAATGGACACCAACACTTAACACGTAACAGTTTTTTTCAACGGAGTTTCAAAGGACTATAAACGATCCCAAAGAGGCATAAGTGTCTTATCTATCTAAACGATTGTCATTTTTGACAAGAAAAACAAAAAATATGCACTTTTAAACCACAACTTCTCGTCTAGATCCGGTCCAGCGCGACCTAACGTAAATGCGTAGTGACAAAGGGAGGTCACTTGTTACATATATAAAATGCACATTTGCGGACCATTGTAAACAATAAACCGACACAAAGATATTAATTAGTATCATTCCACATACAACAACGTAGGAACGGTCCTCTTTCAACACACTTGTAAACACTTGGGCGGAGTTTCGCGTTCGTCTTCTGTGACCTCTTGACGTCATGACGTATTGCGTGAGGTCATGCTCTGACGCTTTCAGGACCGGATCTGGACGAGAAATTGTGGTTCAAAAGTGTACATTCCTTATGATTGTCAAAAATGACAATCGTTTTGCTAGATAAGATCCTTATGCCTCGTTTGGGATTGTTTATAGTCCTTTGGAGCTCCATTGAGGAAAGTCTGTTGCGTGTTGAGTTAAGTGTTAAGTGTTGGTGTCCATTAAAGTCCATCAAAACGAGAAAAATCCTGCAATGTTCTCCTCAAAAAACATAATTTTTTCTGGACTGAACAAAGAAAGACATCAACATTTTGGATGACATGGTGGTGAGTAAATTATCTGGATTTTTCTTTTAAGTAAATGGAATATTCCTTTAAATTTTATATAATTTTGACTTATTTTCTTAGGTAATTTTGCACATCAAGAAAATACATCTTGATTTAAGACGTTTTAGATATTTCTACTTAAAGCAAGACAAAAGTACTTAGAAAAAAATCGTTTTTGCAGTGTAGCAGTTATCAAGAGACTCCTATGGCATTTATGTTGTTATTTCACAGTGTTTTGTATCACACCGTCAAGTTACACCCCAAAGTGTTTTAAGATTGTCCTGCTATATTAAACCACCTTCAGGGGTGTTTGTTACTTATTTCTGGCTTCCCTCTTAATCTTTAGTTGTCCAAGCACCTGCCCCCCAGGACGATCGGCTATCCTTGGTCTTTAGCATTCAGCACATCAAACCACGGCATGAGTATCAAGAGCTTATACCGGGCCATGCAAGGCCAGGAGTCTCCGGTTCTCATGGTCGTCAAAGACAGTGATGGACAGGTATGCCTCAGGTTCAAGTGTTGTTTTAATTTGAAAATGTATGTGGTTTACTGTGACATTGAGTAAAGAAGACTTGGATCTACCTTGTTATTTATGCATAGTTTTTTAGTTATACTTGTATTTTATGTCTATTTTTGCATTCTTGAATCATATCTTGTGGTTCATTCAAGCTGTGGTTTGTTTCTGCAGTTGTTTGGAGCTCTTGCTTCAGAGCCATTGAAAGTCAGTGATAGCTTCTATGGTACTGGAGAGACGTTCCTCTTCACGTTTTGTCCAGACTTTGAGGTGAGATTACATCAGATGTATTTGTAGTTCTTTGATGGACTGGTATGTTAATGTTTTAGACAAACATGTAGGATTTATTTATGCAATTTGTTGTGCACACGTTTGTAATTAAGGTCAGTCTATGGCCCACAGTCAATGCCTATACCAAAATCTAAAAGACAATGTGATCAATATAATATACAGCGGGGAAAATAAGTATTTGACACATCAGCAATTTTATCAGTATGGGGATTTCTAAGTGGGCTATTGACACAAAATTTCCACCAGATGTAGCCATCAAGCCAAATATTGAATTCATACAATCAGAACATTTATGTATACAAGTTGAGTCATAATAAGTAAAGTGAAACGACACAGATGGATTGTAACCTGCTAAAAATATTGAATCTTTTTAGGTTTTCAAATGGACTGGTGACAACTTATTCTTTATGAAAGGAGATCCAGACTCCTTAGCTTTCGGTGGTGGAGGGTATGTAAGGGTGAATAGTTGCCATAAGCTGTTTTATGAAGAAAAAATGCCTAAATATTCCCTTTATTTCTTTTTAGGGGTGAATTTGGCTTATGGTTAGATGGAGACCTTTATCACGGCCGAACTAACTCGTGCAAGACCTTTGGGAATCCGATGCTGTCTAAAACAGAAGACTTCTATGTGCAGGACATTGAGATCTGGGCTTTTGAATAACACCCTGAAACATGGACCTGGCACAAAAAAAATAATATAAAGAGCAAACCCCTACAAGTCCAGATCGCACTCGTCTTGGCTCATAGGAAGCCCACATCATCCTTTATTTCCAAAGTTGCCGAGGTCAATTTCAGTGAATGGTTGGTTTGACTTATACCCAGGTGGTTTGAGGTCACCAATTTTAACCCATTTGCTGCCAATCTTGAGGATAATGAAGGTCGGTGACGGACATTCCAGAATGTACAAAAGAAATGTAGCTTATAAAATTTGGGGTTTGAAGATCTACGTGTGCTATACTGTACAATCCTACTACCTTCTATTTTCCTGTAGCAAATGATATCTAACCTCAATACCCCTGTCTCGCACAGGCTTTGTATAATCACTACTTAATGTAATATTTAATACCGTATTACTGCACTGTAAAAAAAATGCAGCATTTTTGTCAAATCAAACATATTTTTTTTTTACTTTAACTTAGAAAACATGAAATTGTTTAACTTAATTTTTTAAGTTAGGTCAAAGCTTAAAATAGTAGGTTGAATTGATTTGCAAAACCAAGTTGTTTTAACTTCATGCTGCATTTTTTTTACAGTTTGTAAAAATGTACATTTTACTGTGTGGTGCCCTTCTATCAATACAATAACCTCCTATAATGTCTTGGTGGTGTTTAGTCAAAGCAGGAGAAACGTACAAGTTACGGCGGGGCATCTGAAGGAGTAAATATACATATATAAATACGTATAGCAATTATATATTTATATCTTTATTAGTGTACTGTGTACATAACTACCACACATATCTGTTATGTGTGACAATGATATGATTTGCGCTACTGTCCTTATAAGTATAACCTGAATTGTAAATTTTTCTGTAAAGTTGCTCCAATAAATTTCTATATGCATAAGATGTGAACACTAATCTAATGTGAACTTGAAGCCCTTTGCTGGTGACGGAGGGTTTGGTCTCTTGAGTTAAGATCTTTATGTCGACAGTAACCTAGGAACCGTATATAAGGTGACCTAGGGGTTTGTGGGGATCTGATGAGGGTGATGAGAGACTAATGACTGGTGCCAGTCTCCAGGGCTTATAGATGACTGCTGGCAGCAATGAGGAGAACGCAAGTTACTGCAATATTTACAAAGAGCCACTCAGGGCACTTAAAACCTAAATGATTAGAATCCAAGTATATACAGAAGTTTGATGACTCTGTAGGACGTTGGAATTTAATGATTGCCCTTTAATAAGCAGTATTCAACCCGGACGTTTTTGGAGACAATCCAAACATTTGACCCAACTGTTGTCGGAGAGGGCATCTTGTCGTGAAGGTCTGATGCTCTCTGCATGTGTGAGATGGTCAAGCTAAAACACTTGAGATGTTCCTCAGGACTGACCTGTACCTTCATGGTCTTCCAGAACAGTATTGTTGTCCATGTTGAAGCCTGGATGGATCATTAATGCCCTCCATGAACCCTCACAGATTATTCTGTATCAATGTATTAATCCTAATAAAATCTATATAATAATAACATGTGGTGGCTTTTTGTATGCACGAGGTTGAGAAAAATGTAAAAAAGCCAATAGCCACTTTTAACTGCACACTTATCTAAAGCACATCTTTAAACAGTATTTGATACATAAAACATTTAAAAGTTTTATCTTTTGTGATCTACTACTTAGTCTACTGATCAAAGAGTTGTGACACAAAATTGAGACTCACCCTAATGAAAATGAACCATGGTTTTATTATGGTGAAAGTGTAATAGCCATGGCTCTTTGACATATTGATTAACATGTCTTTTAAACAAAAATGTGTTGTTTTTTTTATTAGTAGTAAAACCATTGTTATTTATGTAAGGACACACAAAACATGACTGCACATGCACTCCTAGCTTGTCCTGCCTCAAGCTTACATAAGCTGCATACAATTCAATACTAAGAAATGATCAGTGCCATAGTCAAAGTGTACTCTATTTCAGCTGCGATAAACTGCATACTGCAGTGGTTCTCAAACTTTTTCAGCCTGTGGCCCCCCTTGTGTACTGTGCACCCCTCAAAGAAAATTTATGACAAAAAACAGTTCTAAAACTCATAAAAAATTATTCAAAGTAGTGCTTTTGGTGAGTAGCCTTATTTTTTTTAGGTTTAATTACACAGAATTCATGATAAATCAATGTATTTTATCAAAATGTCATAAAACTGGGGCCCCCCTGGCACCATCTCGCGGCCCCCAGTTTGAGAACCACTGGCATACTGTACTAACATATCAATGTATGCCATAATCACTGCATATAGAGCACCCTCTAGTGGTCGCCTTTAAAGCATGGACAGAAACAATAGTTAAGTACCTTAAAGGGATAGTTCTTTTTTTCAAACTTTTATTTCATAAATGTTTCCTCTCTGGGAAACATTTGAATCCACATCAGTGCATGTGTTTTAACATGAAGATTAGGGTATACTACTGAGAATAAAGACCCAAAGTTTCAGATAAACACTTTTTTGTCACAGGCATTTACACTGAAAGCAACCCTTATAAAAGTATAAACTGATCAGATTGAATAAAAATGTGTATGTATGTCCTGTATGACACATGACAGAAACTTTGCAAAGAGTAATGTTATATTATTATAAAATGTAACAATTTAATATATAAAAGTATTTTGTCATGTTTTCTGGACTGAATGTAATCCTAATGTCAACCAAAACAATGGAAAAAGAGATCAAGATGTTAAGCAGAATGTTAGGGACTGACAGCCTCAGTCACTATTCAATCTACAGTACAGGATCAGGAGATGAGACAGGGAAGCACATGGCTGGGTGAAATCAACCAAGACCACATGCTACCACACAAAACACGTGGGGCTGTCAAGATCCTGCCACAAGAAGCAAAACCTATGACAAGGCGGCAGGACCATGACACAAAGTTCACACTAGTATTCTGTTTTACAAATCACTTCTATTCAAGTTGCTGGACAAATGGCTGTTTCATTCATGTATGTTAATATAAAGCCTATCTAATAATTTAAGCAAAAACAGTAAATTACAAAATAATTACTTTAGTTGGGTTTTCACAGGCAGGGTCGCTCAGTGTTTCTCAAACTTTTTCAGCGTGCGCTCCCCCCTTGTGTACAGTGCATTTGTTCGCGCACCCCCAAAGAAAATTTATGACAAATTTGTTCTAAAATGTAAAATTTTAATTAAACAAAACATAGAAAATTAAAAGTAGTGCTGTTGGTTAGTAGCCTTATATATTTTTTTGGTTTAATTACACAGAATTCATGATAAATTCATGTATTTTATAAAATGTAATAAAACTGGGGCCCCCCTGTGGGCCCCGGCCCCGGTTTAAGAACCACTGGATTAAATGTTGACCAAAGTAAACATCTTAGGATATATTATATTAATCTCGGTTCCCAGTCTGTTATTTTCTAGCCTGCAAGCCAAGTACAGCAGCTTCTCTGGTGTCTTTGTAGGGTGACCTGCAGCTGCCAGTATCTGGGATATAACCACATAAGACTCCCATTCCTACGTTCATCCATGTTAAGAGACTCTGCACAACTGCGATCATTCTTAAAAATATCCCTGAGACCATCCTCCATCTCCAGATGAGCAAGAAGTGGTTCTTTCGCCTTCCGAACAAGCAGATCTTTCTCTATCTCAACCCTCCTCGCACGTGGCACCAAGATACTGCAAAAAGCCCTCTGCCTCTCCACCAGCCTGTTCTCTACTTCTTTCAAAGCTACTGATGCCCTCCTCTCTCGATCTTTTTCTTTCTCCAGAGCCTCGTGAAAGAGGGCACCAACGGGGCCTTCAGAAAGCAATCTAGATTTCTCATGTTGTAGCACTTCACGTTCCAACCTGATACTTCAACGTTCCTCTTCGAGATGTTGACTCTGGGAAGCCAGAGCCTGGCGGTAACCATGCACCCGCTGACGCTCTTTCTCTAGATCCAGCTCCAGGTGAGATGTTTCTCTGCGGTTTTCGGGGGGTGCCTGATGGTGCTTCAGCTCCAGATCCTTCTGGATGGTCTTCATGTTCTTCTAGAACATGATCTTGGCCTGTTCGATTTCCTTTTGAGACTCCTTTGACCAGATCCATCCTAAAAACAACCCAAAAACCACAAATATTGAAATTCTGTCAACTTCATGTTGTATCAAAACTTTTATCATATGGAATAATAGCACTATCAACAACAAGTAATGTTTTCATTTGTTTGTGTGGTGTCTCTCTGTGTAGTGTACTTACTAAAGGCAGCGAGTCCCAGCATGGGCACCAGTAGGGCATAATTCCACCTGCTACTGTTACCATCACCCTGTTGCTCTGGTCTTATATTCCAGTCGTCAGGGGTTTCAAGTTGTTCATGTGGAGTGCAGTTGTACAAATAAATAGATGCTTCTGTTGACCTTTGACCAAACAGATGGGGCACCTCCCTGCTGAAAAAAACAGCATACCAGCAAGACCAGCATATGTTGTGTTTTGATGCTGGTTTTCTAGTGCACACCAGCTAAACCAGCACCAGCAACAGCATCCCATGCTGGTCATACCAGCAAGACCAGCATGTTGTGTTTTGGTGCTGGTGACCACCAGCTAAACCAGCATCAAACCAGCATAGACCAGCATAATACCCATGCTGGTTTGATGCTGGTTTTTTTCAGCAGGGCTACAACAACAAAGGCATCTTTAATTGTGTGCACATTAAATACATTGCACGGAGAGCAATTAGAAATGTCTATTTCCTACTGAAAAATCCAGCTAAGACCAGCATGAGCTGGTTTTAGCATAGGGTTTTAGGTGGCAGTTAAAGCTAGTCCTCCCAGCATGGCAAAGCTGGTCTTCCAGTCTGACCAGCTAATCCCAGCTTAAAAAGTGACCAAACACACCTAGACCAGCTTGCTACACCATCAAAACCAGCTAATACCAAGTTAGGAGACCAGCTAAACCAGCTCACCAATATGCTGGTTTTAGCTGTTTTTTCGGTAGGGTGAAACAACATGTACGCTAGATTGATCTAATCTCGTTATATTTGCTTCAACCTAGCATATTTCCCATGCAAATGATACTTGTGATGTAAATGCAACAATATTTTTGGTTTCTTATTACCTAAATTTCAAAACACTTGTCCCTTTTCGCACATTACAGTAAGACTTCAAATAAATCGTCGCTTCCCATAATAGGTAGAGCAGACCCCTGCGTCAATATCCCAAGCAAGACCCACAGAAAACATATTAATGTATGATAGCTATATTATACACGGACACACTACTACATAATAAATTACTCCACCAAGTGATTAAATGTATGTATATTTGTGACGTTTCTATTTAATGTCAACAAATCCCCCCGTCCTGTATACACATTGGTACGGTCCACAGCGAAGCATACACGCGTGTTCGACCCGGCCTTCGTATGACATTAAAAATCTCACGAGAGCGATTACATAATGCTGTGCTTGCGAGTCGATCTCGCGGTACTTTGACGTAAAACGTCGATAAATCTGTGCTACATGAAGCCGAACACGCCTTACGTGCATCTTCTACAACTTCATGAATGAATTTTAGGTAGCGCGCATGCGTGTTTGTCAGAACTCTGCAACATGGCCGCGGTGTGCACCGTATCCCGTGTCCTCGGGAGAAAGATTGTGTCATCTAAAGCTGTAAGACATTTTAGGTCTTGTTAATACTTTCTATTTAATGTCACGTTACCCGTGCATGCTAAACATTTAACTGCTGTATACCCAAATTAAACGGTAGTCTGTTCGTTTTATAACCAACTTGTTACGTAGTCACTTTCATTATGGCTCTGTTACGTATGAGTTTCCGCATCATGCTATCCTGTATTTTTAACAAATCAAACCATGAATAATGACACTTCGTTATGCATTTGCACTGGTAACGTTACTTGAGTTTTATTGTGACATTTAAGAGAAAATGTTAGTTAGTTTGTGAAACAGCGATTCACTGAAGGTCAAGCAGTCAGTGTTAGCATAAGCCACGCGATGCTGAAAGATGTTATTATTTTGGATCTGATCACGTTTTATTCAGAAGTCTTGTTTTGAATGGTGTAAAGAATTTTGGACCGCTTAAAATTTGTTGGGTGTTTTGGCTAAGTTAATGTTACACCTGGTTTCAAAGGAAAGTGACGTGGTGCATTATGTAAATGAATGTTGTGTAACTATCAATCTGTAACTCATGTCATTCATGCGTGCGTTGTATTATAATATTCCTCGTTTATTCGTTTAGCGCTTTTCATGATACATAATAAATGAAACAATATGATCATCATTGTTTTAGTCGTCATCGTCTAGGTACTGTGTTGTATGTAAACAGACATGAAACACATCTGTTGTAATTTAAAAGGAAAGTCAAATGTGATTTTGTTCTCTTTTCCAGCTTCCAGCAGTATGCCAGGCCAACAACCGCAAATTGCATTTTTCCATCTACGGCAAAAAAGGGGATGCAAAAGTTTCAGATGGTGTAAGCATCTTGCTACATTCTTGTTTGGTTTCAATACAGCAACATGACTCAGCAGACTATTACACTGTCCCAAGAGAGGATGCTTGATCTTTGTGTTTTGTGTCTGTCAGATCTCCACTCAGTATCCAGTAGTTGATCATGAGTTTGACGCTGTGGTAGTAGGAGCCGGTGGCGCTGGGCTTCGTGCGGCGTTCGGTCTGTCAGAGGCCGGCTTTAACACAGCATGCGTCACCAAACTTTTCCCCACCCGTTCACACACAGTGGCTGCACAGGGTTGGAGATTTCTTCTGACGTTGTGCATCTCTGTTATTAATTAAAAGTGTAACACTCATCTCTCTGAATGCTCGACAACTTCAACAATATTATTGTGTGTGTGTTTTTAGGAAACCGTAAACTTGAGTTGTGTGGTTTGCTTTATAAGCTGCTGTTAATCACAGATAGTCTAAAGTTCACATAGGTGAACCTTTGAACTGCACCTCTGATATTTTTTCTGATAAGTGTGTTATGTCCTGTAGCGATCTTATTAATACAGAATAATTTTATTATTTAGACAATTTAATTGTCTGTTATAAATCAATGATTTTAAAAACTGAAATCAGATTTATAATTCTTAGATAAGTAAACACTTAAGCATTATAATAAAAGTTCTTGTCAATCAATTGGCTTACAACTTGATTTTTGTTTTGCATAAAACATTGCAGGGTGGGATTAATGCTGCATTAGGCAACATGGAGGACGACGACTGGCGCTGGCACTTTTATGACACAGTGAAGGGATCTGATTGGCTGGGAGATCAGGATGCAATTCACTACATGACAGAACAAGCCCCCGCCGCAGTGGTGGAGGTGGAGGACACTGACATGAATGAAAACTCTTATTGTTACTTAAAATATATTTAGATAAGACTGCTGATCTCTGACCTGTTGCGTCCTTGTCTGTTACTAAAGCATTACTTTGACTCAGTATAATTAAAGTAGACTGTGGTCTTATTATGGTTTTATAACCAGAAAATTGGGTCATGCTTTGTACTTACACATTGACACATTTTTGATGTCTTATGCTTAGACATTTATCTGGGTATTTATCTGTAAGTTGTTTTAATGCTGATCTCCACAGCTGGAGAACTTCGGCATGCCGTTCAGCCGCACTGAGGACGGGAAGATCTATCAGCGAGCCTTCGGAGGTCAGAGTTTGAAGTTTGGTAAAGGTGGACAGGCTCACAGATGCTGCTGTGTGGCGGACAGGACCGGTCATTCTCTTCTTCATACGCTTTATGGACGGGTGAGTCCTTGGATGTACATGGCTGATGTTCCCTTAGTTTTTTTTGAGAAACATTAAGATCCAGATGGAGTTCACAGCCATTTTGTCAGTTATACTATATTTTGCTTGTTCCTTGAAACACCTATTGAGTTGTTTTGCATTGGTCTGCAGTCTTTAAGGTATGACACCAGCTACTTTGTGGAGTATTTTGCTCTGGATCTGCTTATGGAGGATGGAGAGTGCAAGGGAGTCATCGCGCTGTGCATGGAGGATGGGTCCATACATCGTTTCAGAGCCAAGAACACAGTCATTGCCACTGGGTAAGAAATAATGTTTTTGTTTTTAAGTTTTGAGCATGGTTATACGAAACAGGACAAACGTAGCTTTTTTTATACAGAAATATTTTCACAGGATGTTCTTTACATTATGTTGGATGATTTTATGCCGAAAACAGTAAATCACAAAAAAATGTTAACGTTTGAAGTCAAACTTTACGTTGGCTTGACAAAGCCTGCCCTGAACATTTTAAAAAGTTTAACAGAGGTTCAAATTTTTAATAAGTCTGGTTTAGTATTCTAGCTGGCTGATAGCATGTTTTAGTATAAAGCGAACATGATTTAACCTGAAGTTACCATGATTTAACATGAAGATAGCATGATGTAGCATTAAGTAATGCTTTCAGGGTTTCCCGCAAAAAATTTGTTAGTTAAGGTGGTAGGGTTGGATGGGTGGGCGTGGCAATCAAAGGGGCGGGGCGTACACGTCATGATGAAAATGAAAATATTTTTACTTTAAACACTCAAATAAAACTTAATTTTGAAGAAACTATGACAGAAAATGAACACATACTAGATTATTAATGAATTAAATGTTTTTACCTCTAACAAAAATCGCTGCGTGATGAAGTGAAACTAAAGGGTTAATAAACAAAAACTAAAGCAGATGTTGTAGAACGTCTGGCGAATGATTATAGATAGCGCGAATATTGTAAAAACGGATTATTTCCCACTATTAATTACATTATCTTAAAGGAGTGTAACTACTGTAGCATGTAAATAATGCACATAAATAATGTGAACAAGAGCGCTCAATAATTATATCACAGGCACGTGCAACCTAGCTAGCAGGTTGCTCATACAACAAAATTTACCAGCTAACTTGCTCTAAATTTGCAAAAAACATAGACTAATATAATAACAGGCTTAATTAAACCCAAAACATAAGTCCACTTACAGTTCTCATGGACACACGCTTTATCAACTGGCTATTCTCCAGACAGTTGACGGACCATTTCGTCCGTGGCGCTTGCCTGCTCGCTCGCGGTGTGAAGCGCGTCCGCACTATTCTCCAAGATCCACTTGACGGCCTTTTGTGCAGCGAATTAGTTAGGAGTTTGATTTAAATAATTTTTATAAAAACAATTTAATTGTTAAACATGGTACATCATGTGCTTAAGTTTTATCATAAAATAGTTGTTACTGAATTGTCTCTGCAGTGGTTATGGTCGTACATTCTTCAGCTGTACATCAGCCCATACTACCACAGGGGACGGCAATGCCATGGTGACACGTGCTGGTCTTCCTTGCCAGGATCTCGAATTTGTTCAGTTCCACCCCACAGGTGAACATCTTTCTTTTATAAACTTTATTAATAAATGATTTAAAAAAGTATACTTTTTCAATATGATTGTTTCACACGTTATATAAACTATGCTGACCTGTTATGTAATAGTTATGTGTTACAGCCAACCAGGTTTATTTATGTTGTTGTGTTTACATGCATGGATTTTTTAGTATAAATATAAGGCTCCTCCCACTGTTGCTCACGGCCAACTGCAAGGGCAGAGTTTCAGCTGACCTATGATGCAATTCCTTTAGGTATCTATGGAGCCGGGTGCCTGATCACAGAGGGTTGCAGAGGGGAGGGTGGAATCCTAATCAACAGTGAAGGCGAACGGTTCATGGAACGTTACGCGCCCAATGCCAAAGATTTGGCCTCCAGAGATGTGGTCTCACGGTCCATGACTATTGAGATCAGAGAAGGAAGGTTTGATGTGCTATATAAACATTATCATCATAAACTTTCTGTTAAGTGTTCAAAACATTTTTACTTTGATTGCAAGTTTACTTTTTAACTTGCACATACAAGTAAACACAACGTCAGCTTTATAGTGTAGGACTGGACTGTTCCAACTAAATAAATGTGACCTATCTTTAGCTTCAGCTAGGAATGTAACATCATAATTTAGGAACCAACCATCGAAAATCCAATGTTTACAACTAATCTGAATATTGGGGCATAGTTTTGTTCCCTTCTCAATGTTTGTTGTTGTTACTGTCCTAATTTTAGAAACTAACTTGTTATATAATGTGTTTCCATCAGAGGTGTTGGCCCAGAAAAGGACCACGTCTACCTTCAGCTCCATCATCTGCCACCTCAGCAGCTGGCTTCCCGCCTGCCTGGCATCTCTGAAACTGCCATGATCTTCGCCGGGGTGGACGTCACAAAAGAGCCCATCCCTGTTTTACCCACTGTCCACTACAACATGGGTGGCATTCCCACCAATTATAAGGGACAGGTATTGTGCCCTCCTTAAATCTGTGATGAACTTAATATACTTTGATAAACCTTGGCGAATACACTTTCTGTGCAGTCCACTACACTTTATGTAGTGTTTAATTTTAATAAATGTATAAATACAATAAATACTTATTGTTCCTTATTCAATGTATACTATTCCAGAGAGGAAAATTTTTTAATCTCTCATCAAAATTTACCACTTTTAATTTAGCTATTTGTAAATTTATGAATTTCATCCTGATATGTTGTGTATAAACTGTGTTTGCATTGTAAAATAAGATACTCTTTAATCCTCTCAGGTCATCACCCATACGAATGGAGAGGATAAGGTGGTGCCAGGCCTGTATGCCTGCGGTGAATCCGCCTGTGCGTCAGTGCACGGTGCCAACCGTCTGGGTGCCAACTCCCTACTGGATTTGGTCGTGTTTGGACGTGCTTGTGCCCTGACCATCGCTGAGACAGACACTCCAGGTTGCTGCACAAAAAGCATAGTGTATTTAGATAAACAAAATGGTTTATTTTCTAACAAATAACTTAAGCTGATTGTTTTACCGATCATGTTAGGAGACAACCTAAGACAACTATGCAATGATTTTGTTTGGTTTTGCAGGAGAGAAACTTTCTCCTCTAAAACCCAACGCTGGAGAGGCGTCTGTCGCCAATATGGACAAGATCCGCTTTGCAAATGGCAGTACCAGGACCTCGGAGATCAGGCTGAACATGCAGAAGGTATATCAGCACATTATGCACTGGGAAAATGGATATTACCAGAAATTACTGTTTGAACAAAAGTTTTATTTATCTAATGAACGTACTCTTGTCATGTAGCCCCAATTATAAAATGCTGCCTAAATCCTGAGTTTCTGTTTTGTCTTGGATCTCAGACCATGCAGAGTCACGCAGCTGTCTTCCGCACTGGAGACGTCTTGAAGGAGGGGTGTGTCAAGATGGAGGGCGTCTACAAAACACTGGATGATATCAAAACATTTGACCGAGGTTTGAACACTATATAAAATGAATAATCTTAGAAAATTTACCTTTACACAGGGTATACAAGTATAAAATCTTTTAAAAACGTTTAGTAGAAATTCATTTCTTGGTCATTTCAGGTATTGTGTGGAACACTGACTTGGTGGAAGCTCTAGAGCTGCAAAATTTGATGCTGAACGCAGTGCAGACGATCGTCTCCGCTGAAGCCCGTAAAGAGAGCAGAGGTGCTCACGCCCGAGAAGACTTCAAGGTGAACTTTTGGAGTCCAGTACACTTGCTAATGAATGATTTTCTGATCTTAATTTGAATAAATAGAACCACAGCCAATATCAATTATGTTACTGTGTATCATCTTCTGTTCCATGACAAAGAATACCAAATTATTAAAATAATAAAAATATAGCCATTGGAAAAAAGTGTAAATTATAACTTTGCAATTATATAATCACCCATATGTGATGTGTGCATTCACTGAAATGATCTATCCCCTTTTAGAACACCAACTGTTATTAGTTGGTTGTCAGGCTGTGTCTTTTTTTAATGATTTTACCCCTTTTTTTGTGACAGGCTCGTGTTGATGAGTATGACTTTACCAAGCCACTGCAAGGGCAGGTAAAGAAGCCTATTGAGGAGCACTGGAGAAAACACACTCTCTCCTATGTAGACCCAAAGACAGGAAAGGTAAATCTATCTTTACCATCATTTAACATTCTTTTGTTTAGCTTAAGTCTGTTTTGTAAGCCTATATACAGGAAAAGCATACATTGTGAGATGACATGAATCAATGTGTTTCAGGTTACTTTGAAATACAGACCCGTGATTGACAACTCTCTGAACGAAGACGAATGTGCTGCCATTCCTCCTGCAATTCGATCCTATTAAACACATCCGAGCATAATGACACTGCCTCTGCCCCTTTGCTTATTATTAATCAGTTAATATAAAGGTGAATACCTTAAGTAATTAATATTTTGCTTTTGATGTTGCTTCAATTGCTGCGAAAAGTATTTACAGTTTATTCACTGAAACATCAAAACAACATAAATGCTACGCTTGTCAGAATCAACTGTTCTGTAACTATAGTAAACTTTATCAGCTGTGCAGTTTGTGCATTTTCTCTAAAACACATCTATCACAAACACTTTAAATTGTGCTGGTAGGTCATGAAATATTTAATATTTAAATATTGAGTGATGATTGTAATACTGTCAAGAAGCACTTACATAGAAAATGAAGTAGACAACAACTCTGCCATTGCATAGTATGGTTTCACACTGGACCTGGTGGCCTTTAATTATCAAATACTTGCATATGGTAAATGTACATCTTGCATGTTCTGTTTTGTAAGTTCTATTTAAACCCAATAAAGACGATCAGGGTGTTGAATTGGATCATGTGTAATATGTGTGTCTGGTCACTTATTGTTAATAAATGTACAATGGTCTAAATCTTAATAAGTGTCAAGATCACTTTTTGACAAATGACATTAGAGCTGGCAAACACGTTTTTGTTCAGCTGTTATAATGACATGTTTGCTGTGGATGTCAGTTCATAGAAAGCTCACACCCCACTTACCTGGAAAAACTCATAACTGGATTGTGTTTTTTCAACATACCAGAAAGTGTAAAGAACATGCAATGTATATGTGACACATTCTTGTCATTATGTTTTACTGTCATAGATGAAAATTTTAATTAAAATGTTAAGTAAATAAAACCATAGTTATTTCACGGTTGTTTATGTTATAGTTATAGTACTAAAAACATTTGTAATGCAAAGAAAAATTGATGCTACGTACTATGCCCAAATAGTATGTACTGCTTTTTTATAGGAAACTATAAACATTTGAGTGCATTGAAAGAGACGGGACATACTAAATGTAATTTTGACTAATAAACGTTGGTGTAATTTATTCACCATCATTATGTCATTATTCACACATATATTAAAGGGGACATATCATAAAAATCTGATTTTTTTTCCATGTATAAGTGCTATAATTGGGGCCCCAGTGCTTCTAACAACCTAGAAAAAGTGAAAAAGATCAACCCAGTACCTTCCTTTTGGTAAACCATTCTCTGCAAGCATGTAAAAAATAGGTCATTGAAATTTGACTCCCCTGTGATGTCAGAAGGGGATAATATTGCCCCTTAATCTGCACTATCCAACCACAACACTGCCATTTAGTGCAGAGATCAGCTCATTTGCATTTTAAAGGACACACCCAAAAACTGCACATTTTTGCTCACACCTGCAAAATGGAAATTTTAGCATGCTATAATAAATTATCTATATTATATTTTGAGCTAAAACTTAACATACGCACTCTGGAGACACCATAGATTTATTTAACATTTTTAAAAAGTCTTGTGAAATGTCCCCTTTAATGGGGGATACAAATTTACAAAAAGTTTACGTTTTATTTTGAAAGAAATGTGTCATTTTACGAGTTGGACATTTTGGCTCAAACCATTCCTCTGCATGAGCCAAAATGGCGTCGGTTTCTTGGCTCAGACGTAAACAGCCTCGGTTTCCTTCTCAGAAAGGAAGACCAGGGCAACTGGAGGAATCACAGCGACGCGATGGGAACGAACAGTCTTGGTTTTGATTAAACCTTTTTTATTACAAATCTCCATCAATTTTGAGGAAAATCAGGAAAACGTATCTGCTATTTACATTTTTCGCCATTAATATGTTGCAGTATATTTGATTATATGCGTTTTTTTCCTGAGCAGCATTTGTGCCTGCAGAGTTGTTAGCGTGCCAGCTAACATGCTAAATGAGACGATTAGCCGAATAAAAAATATAAATGCATGTGATTTAACACAAATGGTCTGTTTATTTGATAACTGTCGTTTACAAACACGATTGAAGAGTTTTTCGGGTGCGTTTACAGCAGTTTTGCGATGAAACTGTGTCTTGTTTTGCTTGTATATCGAACCAAGCTGGTTCATCAGCTAGCCGATAGAAAATACGTTTTGAACGCATACACGTGATTAATCCTGATTTATTGAACTTAAACAACATATTATTAAATATGTTACGTATTTAATTACCATATGAATTGTATCTGTATGAAAGGCGTTGTGAAATGTAAAATTGTAAAATGGTTTCTGTCGCCGTTAACGTTACATCAAAACGCATGTAACTCGCTCGGAAACATGGTGACAATTTTAGTTTCATGCGTTTGTTGTAACAAGTCTTATATACATCTACTAAGTGTTTTGTAAATTGCAGGAAAATCTTGGGTTTGTTAAAGAGCCACCGACCCGGGCCTCAGTCCGCGGTCTTGAGTTGAACAGTCGTCCGATATCAGAGCGACTGCGTCGGTGTGAGTAACAGAGCCTGACCGCTCATAATGGGAGACAGTAGAGGTGAGGCAGTTGTTATTTTATATCCGGATGTGACTTCTCACCCATGCAGTTAAATTTATACTTTGTGTTTTTTGTTTGCATTTCTCGGTGTAATATTGTGTTGTGTGGTATTAAAACAGATGGGTGTGTTTATTTAGGTATTATTTAGAGCATAGCTTTGTATGTTTTTCATAATAAAGCCTGTAAGGATGGTAATATCTTTTGATTTAATTGCTAATTTTCTAATATCTTTTACAGATTTTGTTCAATTTAAAGTTCTGAGCACAACTGTGTCTGGCTATTACAGTGCAATTCTATATTGTAGACGTAGAGGCTTTTACTACTGCCTTGAATGAATAATAATGTATTAGCAGTAGCTAACTTACATTTAAACCGTATGATATTATTTCATATATTTTTCTCTTACTGCAGATTCCCGCAGTCCAGACAGCTCATCCGTATCCTCACCCCCATCAGGCCAGCGTTCGCCACCACTGACCCCATCAGCCGCCTCCATGACCTCTCTGCCACCCATGACATCAGCGGTGAACAGTCCCATCAGCAGCATGGGCTCACCTTTCTCAGTCATCAGCTCCTCTCTGGGTTCTCCCTGCCTTCCTGGAACTCCTTCTGTGGGCTATGGCCCCATCAGCAGTCCACAGGTGTGCACATCTGTGTTATACCTGACAGTCAGACTTAAAATTTTTGCCCTGCTGGTAGTAGAGTGGGTGAAGAAACCCTGCTTTAAAGGGTTAGTTCGCTCCAAAATAAAAATTTTAGATAACTTACGCCTGTGTTGTTCCAAACACGCGAGTCCTTAGATAGTCTTGGAAATAAATTTTTTGATATTTTTGATGAAACCCGGGAGGCTTGTAACTGTCCCGTATGCTGCTAATGCCACCTACAATATTCAAGCCCAAAATTGAATGAAAGAAATCGCCATCAGTGGTTTAATTAGAATATTATGAAGCGACAAAACACTTTTGGGTGCAAAGTAAACAAAACGAACAACTTTATTCTACAACTTGTTCTCCTTGTTGGCGTGTTTACGAGCAGACTACGAGTATCACAACGTGAACACGTAATCTGCGTGGTGCTTTGCAATTACGCCAGGAGGTGGCTTTTATGGCAACTACGAGTTTAAGCCGTGCTTGTGAACATGCCAATGAGGAAAACAAATTGTTAAATAAATTTGTTAGTTTTTGTTTTGCGAATATAGCAGAATCTTGGCATGCAAACCACTTCTGTTTTATTTAGAAAATCTAGGTTTTACTTTACGGTTACTGTCCATAATATAGCAGTAAGAACTAAGCAAAACCAGCTGAGCTGCAGAGTTTCGGGGTTTGATTCACCAAGAGGTTGCCGGTTCCAAAGTTTTAAAATCCCAGTTTATGCGCAGAGGTAATTTCAGGTTTTCCCCCTAAAACGGTTAATCTTTAACAGATGATTGGGTATTTTGACCTTTCTCTTAAATACTTTGTTCAACGGTTTTTGCAGTTCCAAATATTCGTAAATTTTAGTTGTAAATTTTTGTTTTAACAATACAAGCTAGTAATTCGGTAGTTTTGGAGACCAGGGTAATAAAAGTGCCGCCTCTCGCCATAAACTTTCCTGCCCCCCTCATCACTGCGTTTTTGCTTCACAGATCATGTTTCCCAGAAATATGGAGGTGAGACCTTGTACCCTTTTTCATGCAGTTCCTCCCCCTCTCATGCTCTCCAAGCTTTCTCTTGTTCATGCATATGTCTCTGTTTGGATGATTATCTACCTAAAAATGTAATCAAAATAAAAATCCTAATCACCTCAGAGGGTTTGAATATGTGATTTGGGCAAATGGTTGAAACTATCTGGTTGTTTTCAGTTAACAAGGGTTTAGAGCTAATCAGGCATGTGTTACTGATCAATGTCAATTAACATGCAGTGTTATTACTTTGCGATTTGAATTTCAAGTAATGCGTTTTGATTCGTCATAAGGAAACATCTTTTAACGACTTAACTTTAACTTTTTGTTTTCTTTACTGCAAACTTAACACTTTCTCCATCTTTCCACTCCTCGCTCTTGTCAGATCAACTCTACCGTGTCCATGTCGGGCCTGCACGCTGTCAGCAGCTCTGATGATGTGAAGCCACCATATGGTTTAAAACCGCTGTCCTCCCACAGCCCCGGGCCCATGGTCTCACAGAAACGCTTGTGTGCCATTTGTGGGGATCGATCATCTGGTATGTCCCACACGACACGCATACACAAGTTTGAACTAAAAACCAAACTGACTAAATGTGTATAGACTAAAAGCCTCTTGTAGGCTACCCTAATGTAAATAGTTTTTCCTTAAACATCGAAAATTATCTTCTTTCAACTTAAGGTTTGCATTGAATATGTTTGTCATCGGTGCAAAAACAGTATTAAAGGCGCAATATGTAAGATTTACGTAAACCAGTATTACGAAAACGACACACTGTGCCTTTTAATTTTAATACACATTTTTTAATTGTAATGTTGAACTGTATATTTATTTGTTATGTTATAGTTTAATTGTCTACATTAATGCTGTTGACAGTTAATTTTACCTTTCTCTCATTCTGCTTCTCACCAGGTAAGCACTATGGAGTTTACAGCTGTGAGGGCTGCAAGGGCTTTTTCAAACGCACAGTGAGGAAGGACCTGAGCTACACGTGCAGAGACAACAAGGACTGTATGGTGGATAAACGTCAGAGGAACCGCTGCCAGTACTGCCGCTACCAGAAGTGCCTGGCCATGGGGATGAAGAGAGAAGGTAAGAAGCAGAGCACCCCATCCCATCTCACACATACACATAACACAAAATCCAGAAAAGAGGTTCTCAAATCCTAGAGGTAAGAAGAGTGGTCAACCGATATAGGTTTTTCAGTGCACAATGCCAAAATTTAGAGTTCAGAGTTGTAAATGGTGATAGAGTACGGTCTAATGTCTGCTAAAATCAGAACTGGCAAATGAGATGGTACATAATTTTGCCAATTTAAATTACATGTCAAATTTGACATGTAACTTGGTTAAAATTGTAATTAAACTCCACATTATTTGGAAGTTATCCATTGACAATGCCTAAGGGTTGGTACTTGATAGCTTATTTTAATTGGGAAAGCAGGTGACCCCAACTTGCCAGATATTCCCACTCTGGCCGATATATCGGTTTATCACACATTTAAAGAGGGAAAAAGAGAGCAAGTGCTTTCTAGTGCAGAAGTTGAAACAAAAGACAAAGAAGAATTAAAGGATGTATATACGAAGAGCTCAGATGCAAACCCACTAAGTGCGTCTGACGTGTATGTATATATAAATATATAAATTATCATTTTTTTATAGACTCTTAAAGGGACATTGCAGTTTTTTGGAAGTGTGCTCATTTTCCAGCTGCCCTGGAGTTGAACATTTGATTTTTGCATTTTTGGAATCCATTCAGCCAATCTCTGGGTGTGGTGGTACCACTTTTGGCATGGCTTGGCGCGGTCCATTGAGTCTGATTGGACCATTAGCATCGAGCTCAAAAATAACCAAAGTTAGTTTTGATGTTTTTCCTATTTGGAACTTGGCTCTTCTGTAGTTACATCGTGTACTGGGACCGACAGAAAATTTAAAGTTGTGATTTTCTAGGCAGATATGGCTAGGAACTATACTCTCATTCTGGTGTAATAATCAATGCATTTTGCTGATGTAACATGGCTGTAGCAGGCGTAGTGATATTACGCACTGTCCGAAAATAGTCCCCTGCTATTGAAAGTAACCAAAATCGCAGCTTTTAATTTTCCGGCATTCTTAGTACACGGGTAAATTCAGAAGTGTCAAGTTTTAAATAGGAAAAATACTGAAACTCTTTGGTTATTTTTTAGCGCAATGCTAATGGTCTAATCAGATTCAATGGATTGTGCTAAACTATGCTAAAAGTGCTAGCGCCAGACCCGGAGTCAGCTGAATAGATTCCAAAACGGTAAGAATCAAATGTTTAACTCTAGGGGAGCTGGAAAATGAGCATATTTTCAAAAAAGTGGAATGTCCCTTTAATGGATTCTGCCAACAAACCAATATTTCTGAATGACCCGAGTAATGTTGGGATTAAGGGGATTTGATGAATGTGTAATACGTGCCAAGAGCATTCAGGTAATATCATTCTCATTTTTGACGAAGGTGACATTTAGCTGCTTTTGCATCTGAGCTCCTCATATGTTTATTGAGAATTAGACGGTGGAGTTGTGTAACTTTCACACAGATTGTTAACTGTGATAGTAAGAGGAAATTGTCATAAACATCACAGTACATAGCAAAGAGGAGAGAAGGGGGGGGGGGATGTTGTCACCACTAACACCTGTCCCCCTCTGTCCCTCTTTTTTTCCTCTCGTTCTCTCTTTCTCCCTCTCCTTCTGTAGTGGTCCAAGATGAACGACAACGATGTAAGGAGAAAACAGGGAGAGGGGGTGTTTGTGTTTGTATGAATGCATAATTGGAAAAGTCTGTATTAAAGTCCTGTAGCAACTTTGCCATAAGAAGGGGTCATATTTATAAGTAACATGTTTGGTGTCAGATACTGTATGGTTTTTAAGTCCACTATGCTTCAGTAAAAGCATCCTTACAAAATCTGCATTGCATTGTTATTTTCATGTGACCCTGTCTGTGAATTTCAGGCTAAAGTCTCAATCTAATTATGAGATTAGAAGCATCAAAGTTTGATTTTAATCATTAATTTGACATTGATATGGTCTTACTAAGTCAATACTAAAGATATCAAGGTTATATTTAAACAAAATGTTCTTTACACTAAGATTCTGAAAACAGTAAGTCACATAAGTTTTTTTTTTAGGAGTTTTTACAGGCAGGGTCACATATAAACTGTGCATCCTGTAAATCCTGGTCCTGCAGGGCCACTGTGAGTTTAGTTCCAACCCTAATTAAACACACCTGAAAAATCAAAGCGTCCAAAACCGCCTTCTTTCATACTATAACGTAGGTGAAAAGCACTACTTTGCCTACTGTATAATATGGTGCATTCCTTCGCGGCCCACCCAAAGAAAATTTATGACAAAAACTGTTCTAAAAAAATGTTTTTAATTAAACAAAACATATTAAGTTATACAAAGTAGTGCTGTTGGTTAGTAGCCTTATTTTTATTAGGTTTAATTACGTTCATTTATCATGAATTCTGTGTATTTTATAAAATGTCATAAAACTGGGGCCCCCCTGGCACCATCTCGCGGCCCCTTTGGGGGCCCCGGAGCCCAGTTTGAGAACCACTGGTCTACAGGATAACCTGGAAATGAAATGCAGGTATGTTTGATTAGGGTTGGGTCAGGTTTTGTGGTGTTTAGGAATAATTGTATGTTATACTAACTGGTTTTGTGCTTATAACATCCTCTGTGTGTTCCAAAAATATAGTTTTAATGCTATTTTTGGATGGGGAAATAATGAGCTCTCTACAGTTAACTTACATGTGTAGTATGTATGTAATAATTCATATTATATAAAGCTATTATACCCAATTTGATATTTTCTTATGACCCCATGATGCTATTATAAAGCCGAAATATATTAATACTGTAAGAATGCTGTTTTGAAAATCTGCATATATTTAAGCTTTTATTTTTTGTTAAAGACATGCAACAGGAGGACTTTAGTGTGTGAATGAATGTTTGAAACTAACCAGAAACTACATGTATCTGTATATCCCTGTGTCTCCCCCTTTTTTCATCTTCATCACTTGCCCTGTCTCCTGTCCTTTCATGTCCTTCGCTTTGTCCTGCATCTCCGTCTTTCCCTCCCTGTTCTTCCTCCACATTTCCCTGTGTGCGATGCAGCCGTTCAGGAGGAGCGTCAGAGAAACAAGGAGCGGGAAGGCGAGGTGGAGTCCACCAGTGCTGCCAACGAAGAAATGCCGGTCGAGAAAATTCTGGAGGCAGAGATGGCCGTTGAGCAGAAAACCGAGCTGCATGCGGATGGCAGCTCAGGGGGAAGTTCTGTGAGTAAAATAAGCGACTAAGAATTCACCCAAAGAATGAGAATTTTTATGAGAGAAGGTTTTTTTTCTTTTGTTACCCTAATTGTACTCCTGTTTTTTTCCTCGTCCCCATAGCCAAATGATCCGGTCACAAACATCTGCCAGGCCGCTGATAAACAGCTCTTCACTTTGGTTGAATGGGCGAAACGAATCCCTCACTTCAGTGAGCTCTCATTGGATGACCAAGTTATCCTGCTGCGAGCCGGTAAAATCCTCTCTCTGACCTTATAACATCTCAATGTTCTCCGTTTTAATACGTTTCTGGAAAAACACTATCCTCTATTGTTAAAACTAGATTATTGCATTTAGTAGGGGCCTTTTAAAGGATTAGTCAATTTTCTTAAAAAAAATCCAGCTAATTTACTCGCCACCATGCCATCCAAAATGTTGATTTCCCTCCTTGTTCAGTCAAGAAGAAACTCTGCTCCCCGAGGAAAACATTCCAGGATTTTTCTCATTCTAATGGACCCCAACACTTAACAGTTTTAATGCAGTTTAAAATTGCAGTTTTAAAGGACTCTAAATGATCTCAAATGAGGCATAAGGGTCTTATCTAGTGAAAAGATTGTCATTTTTGACAAGAAAAAAATATATGCAATTTTAAACCACAACTTATTGTCTTCTTCCGGTCCTGTGACATGCCAGCGTGACCTCACGTAATATGTCATCGCGTCAAGAGGTCACGGATGACGTATCGAAACTATGCCCCGGTGTTAAGTGTGGAGAAAGAGGACCGCTCCGACGTTGTTCTTTTTGGAATGATACTAATGTCTTCGTGTCAGTTTATTGTTTAAACTGGTCCGCAAATGTGCGTTTCATATACCTTTTGAAGTCATTACGCCACTTAGTGAGGTCGCGTTGGCTCGTCACACAGCCGGAGGAAGAAGATAAGTTGTGGTTTAAAAGTGCTTTTTTTTCTTGGCAAAAAAATGACAATCGTTGCGCTAGATAAGACCCTTATGCCTTGTATGCCTTGTTTGGGATCATTTAGAGTCCTTTGAAACTGCAATTTTAAACTGCATTCAAACTGTTAAGTGTTGGGGTCCATTAAAGTCCATGAGAAAAATGAGAAAAATCCTGGAATGTTTTCCTCAAAAATCATAATTTCTTCTCGAATGAACAAAGAAAGACGTCAACATTTTGGAAGACATGGTGGTGAGTAAATTATCTGGATTCTTAAAAAAAATGTGACTTATCCTTTAATATAAATATTCTAGCTGATGTCATAAATGATTATATAGAAGATAATATAGTATCCAATATTATAAACATTTGCTGTTCGGTCAACTTTTTTTACACTAGAAATTTTAATCTAGTTTTGTTTTAACGGTACATTCACACAGGACAGAAGCGTTAATGCTTGACGGAAGGCTTGTCTGAAGCGTGGCCAACAGCCAATCACAGTGGCGCTACACATGCTCTGGTCTTCCATAAACATAATTGGCTAGCTCTGCATAGATTATTTACACAAGGCGATCTGATTAGCTGACACATGCATTGCCGCTTGAAAAGTTAAGATATGTTCAACTTCTGACGCAAGCAACGGCAGTGAATCAGCGCAGACGGATCCACAATTCAGTTCAGCAAAGCGTGACGTCACCCATTAAAATTAAATGGGAACCGTCAACGCTTACGCCTCGTGTGAATGTACCGTAACTTACTTATTGCGTTAAAGGAATAGGTTGATCATAAAGGAACAATCTACTCACAGTCTTACCCACAATCCTTTCTGCCTTCCAGGCTGGAATGAGCTTCTGATCGCCTCATTTTCTCATCGCTCCATCACGGTGAAGGACGGCATTCTGCTGGCCACCGGTCTCCACGTGCACAGGAACAGTGCTCACAGCGCAGGGGTGGGAGCCATTTTTGACAGGTAATAATCACATCCAATAACCACATACAGGAGAACATGGGCACAGTGGGCAGTATTTTTGCTTTACTTAGACTGCTTTATGTGTATGTAGTTGGTATTGGTTGCATATTTTTGCAGGTATCTAAATTTCAAATTCTTTTAGGGTAATAGTTTTAAGCTACAGATGAGTTTTTCTGTAATTATATTCTAGACAAAAATTCTAGCTATTAAATACTAAAGCAAATAAGTAATTTTCGAAATAAATTTCTAGAAAGTGCAGAGACCTTCGCTTTAAAAAAAAAAAAAAACACAGTAGCAGTGTTCTTACAAAAGTCAATTTTTTTGTCCCTACTTTAGGTTTTAAAGGAATAGTCTACTCATTTTCAATATTAAAATATGTTATTACCTTAACTAAGAATTGTTGATGCATCCCTCGATCATCTGTGTGCGTGGAGCGCGCTGCGGCGCTTCGATGGCATTTGGCTTGGCCCCATTCATTCGGTGGTGCCATTTGGAGATGGAGTTGGAGGTGACCGGGCACATCAACGTTTTTCCTGTTTAGGACGAGTAGTTATACGAGCAAGTTTGGTGGTACAAAATAAAACGTAGCGCTTTTCTAAGCGGATTTAAAAGAGGAACTATATTTTATGGCGTAATAGCACTTTTGGGAGTAGTTCGACTCGCCTGAAAAGTCCGCTCCCCTTCTCACTCTCATAATGGGAGAGGGAGGGTGTTACTGCGCCGAGTTGAAGTACTCCCAAAAGTGCCACCACGCCACAAAACACAGTTCCTCTTTTAAATCCGCTTAGAAAAGCGCTGCGTTTTGTTTTGTACCACCAAACTTGCTCGTATAACTACTCGTCTTAAATAGGAAAAACGTTGATGTGTTTGGTCACTTCTAACTTTATCTCTAAATGGTACCATTGAATGAATGGGGCTAAGCTAAATGCTATCGAAGCGTCGTAGCGCGCTCCAGCGCTTACGTGCACGCACACAGATGATAGAGGGATGTATCAACAATTCTTAGTTAAGGTAATAACATATTTTAATATTGAAAATGAGTAGACTATTCCTTTAAACTACAAGTACACTGGCAGGTTTTTTGCTGATATCAGACTTTGACAATATAGACAAAAAAAATTATCATTCATATAATATGGTTATAATACTGAAGTTATAATACTTCAGCTTTACATTGTATGTAAATAAAATAGTAGAAATCGAGTCTATGCTCATGAAACATGACGCCTGTGGTTCTTAGTTCTCGTTTAAAGTCACAAGGTGGTTTGCTTTTTCCTGTGGCATGACAAAAGATAAAGATCTTCTACCCCCCGACATTCTGCTGGCTTGTAGTTGCGTCTTTGGCTGACGTGACGCTGCTGTAAACAAAACGCTTTCTAGAATGACGCAGCACGACCCGAAAGGACACACGACACATGCACATACAAACACGCAGACGTGCACCAACTCTCCTCTGCTTATAGTCTGTGAAACACACTACTCCTCTGATTTAACTCTTAAATAACATCACAGCGCACACATTTGAACCCAGTGCTCTGTGAATAGCAGTTTTGTTGCATTGTTATTCCAAGAAACAAAACTTAAAACTCCTCAAGACTCCACATTTTGTCTTTGTTTTGTCCTGTGCAAATCCAGGAATAGCAAGCTACAGGCTGTTGTTTTACATTAGCTTTAATCCCATTGTTTTCTGCTATAGTGTGCTGTGATGTTCATATGATGTGCTGTCATTTGTAGCCGTTAATTGTCATAATGTCTCTGCTTCAGAAAAACGCTTTCCGTCCTTGTGCTGTGCTGCTGTTCATGTCATTCTTGTTTTGCAGCGCTTCATTGTCTCTGTCAGCCAGTAGCTATGTGATGTGTGTGCTTTCTGCTTTGCATTCATTGGCTCATGCTTTAGATGCCATTTAACCCTTTGTGCAGACTCGTGTGCTTCCTTTTTAATCATTTTGACGTGCAAATGATTGTGTAAGCATGCAGTTCATTACTGAAATGTTGAAGGGATAGTTCGGCCAGGGATGATGTTGAGCCCATGGTTTGCTTACCCCGAGGCCGTCCGAGATGCATATGTCCATCATTTTTCGGACAGGCACATTTTGAGTTGTTTTAGAAAATGTTTTAGATCTTTCACTTAATCAAATGTAAAGTTATGGGGTCCACAAAGTCCCAGAGATGTGCATCTATCCTTCACAAAATGGATCCAAGTGGCTCCACGATGATAAACAAGGGTCTTCTGTGAATAATCTGCGTGGTGTTGTTGTAGAAATATCCATATTTATAATGAAAATAACTAGTTTCCGTTAGCGGCTCCATCTTAGACTCATCTGTATTCATGAGAGTGTATTAGCATAGTGTATGGACTTGTCTTAGTGACGTATGACAAATGCGGAGGGCGTTGGCACAAAGCAGCAGCAAAGAAACCTCCGTAAACGGCGTACGCTCTCATCTTGAATGCGGACGCGACTAAGATGCCGGCATTACCGGAAGCTAGTTGTTTTCGTTTAGAAAGTTTTAAATGTGAATATTTCTAAAACAAAACAGCGCGGATTACCTGGAGTCGATTGGATTTCTTTGGGGAGGGATATGTGCACATTTTTTGGACTTGAAGGAGCTGGACCCTGTAGCTTTACTGTAGCAGCTGGAAGATGTGAGACATCTGGAGTAGCTGAAAGTGTGTTTGTCTGGAGAATTGTGGGCGTCTGCGTCTCGGACGGCTTCGGGGTGAGTGAATCATGGGTTAGTGTCATTTTTGCCCGAATTATCCCTTTAAACTATGAATATCTACTCATTTATGTAGTATGTAGGTTTTAAAGGGATCCTCCACTTAAAAAAAAAAAAATGGGCTCGTTTTCCATCTTCCCTGGAATCCAGTGTTTGGAATCCATTCGGCCGATCCCCGGGTCTGGCGTTACCACTTTTGGCGTGGCTTGGCATGGTCCGTTGAGTCTGATTGGACCATTGGCATCGCGCTCAAAAATGACCAAAGAGTGTCTATATTTGATATTACGCAGTGCCCGAAAATAGTCCTCAGCTATAGAAAGTTACCAAGGGGACTATTTTCGTGTGCTCCATAATATCAAATATCGAAACTCTTTGGTCATTTTTGAGCGTGATGCTAATGGTCTAATCAGATTCAATGGATTATGCTAAGCTATATTACAGCAGCAAAGTCCTTGATTATTACGCCAGAATGAGAAAATAGTTCCTAGCCATATCGGCCTAGATTTTTTTTTTATTCTTAGACGGTCTTAGTACACGATGCTACTACATAAGAGTGAAGTTTTAAATAAGAAAAATATCTAAACCAGTGGTCTCAAACTCCCGGCCCGCGGGCCATTTGCGGCCCGCCCTCCCCCTCTCTGCGGCCCGCGTCACCTTTCAAAAATATAACAAAATCTGGCCCGCAGAAAGATTTTTATTCACTTTGTTTTATATTCGTTTAATTTTTTATTTAAACGTTCAAGTGTTCGTTCACATGTCGCGTCTAACAACGCGTTAAAACGAGTCAAAGCATTTACTTTCCAAAGTGCTCGGGAGCGGAAGTTGCGCTCCGTGGCGTGGGTCGCGTCACCCGTTGATACGCAGCCATGAACCGCGCACGCTCCGTGATGTCGAGGATAACGGAATGCGTGATCGGATTTTAATTCCTCAACTGAACCTCGCGCCAATCATATCACTCAACATGCGATCAGTTAATCTGGTCGGGACTTTGTGTAGTGTTTGTCCAGAGAAGATTTGTTACTTCCGGCTGGATACTCAGAAGATCGAGCTGGGGTGGGGTTAGTTCACATCAACAAGTCACAGCATCTAATGGAGACACCGCATAGAGAGGCAGAGCGGTAGATGTAATGCAACACATTTTAAACTACAGATAAGAAAAGAGCCATCAAAGTGCCCAGGTTAAGAAAAGAGAAAAGATGTGGAGAAATGTACAGAAGATAAAAGTATGTATACTGCTATATATAATGAAGTATAATATATTATCATGTAGCTAAGCTTACTATTCAATTACACATAGAGCAGTATTATTATTTTTTTCTGTCCAACTAGCTTATATAACATGGACTACCCATTCAAAAGTTATGGGATCACTTTCACTTATTAATATTTTCCCACATATAATAGAAAATTAATTAAAACTGAAATAACAAAGAACATAATGAAGTCTATACTATGACCGAAAACAATCCAAAATAAATCAAAACAGAAACACTTACTGGTGGTAATTTTTTATAATAGTTTATAAATGTATACAGAAATTTAATTTGTTAGTTTAGTGCAAGGTTATAATAGGTCTTAGTTAAGATAAGGTCAAGAAAAAATGTACTTACTTTTATAAAGTAATGTATATTAAAAAGATAAAACCACTGCTTATATATTTTCAAGTATTATTATACATTAAATAATAGAAATAAAACATGACATTTACAGAAATATTGTACTTTGAACGTTAAAATAGCACTGCGGCCCCCCGATGAAATTTCTGTCTTAGAAATGGCCCCAAGCCAGTTTGAGTTTGAGACCCCTGATCTAAACTCTTTGGTCATTTTTGAGTGCGATGCTAATGGTCTATAGCCTGGTCCAACCAGACTCTTGTACATTCATTTCATTTGTACAGAGAGTCTGGCCACGCTCCATTGCAAAGCGTTACTTCTGTTTAGGAGGGTCCTGTGTTGAAGTTTAAAACTATTGGATCTGCCCAGAGTCACTCTGAATCTGCCATAACCAATCGCTAACGTTTGGCTGTGACGTATGTCACTCAGTATGGCGTCATCGTTCTTAGCTACCCCCCTCTGTTCGCTGATTGGACCTGCAGATTTTTGCCGGAGAAAACGAAACTCTACACAGCAGTCCCAGATGTTGTACTGAAGCAAAATGAAAATTAAGCGGAATCACGTAGGAGGGCGGAGCCAGGCTAAATGGTCTAATCGGATTCAATGGATTGTGCTAAGCTATGCTGGGAGTGCTGGCGCCAGACTCTGAGATCGGCTGAATGGATTTCAAAACAGTAAAAATCAAATGTTTAACTCTAGGGAAGCTGGAAAATGAGCCTGTTTTCAAAAAAAGTGGAGTGTCCCTTTAACAATAAGGATATATTCAGTTTTGCCCAGCAAATGTTTCACTGGCCCACCATGACACAAATTGTATGTAAAATTATATTTAACGCAATATTGTATAATGTTTTCCAACATATTTTACACATTTATGCATTTATTAGATGCTTTTATCCAAAACTATAAAATCCAACCTGTTCTTTAGTATGTGGCTTGCCTGGGAATCGAACCCACAACCGTTGAGCTGCTAATGCAACGCTCCACCAGTTGAGCTAAAGGAACACCTATAAATTTTTACTTTACTAGTTTATCAGTTTTGATAATTTGTAATAATGCTTTGACTATTAACAGGTACAATGTAGTGCAGTAACAGCTACAATTTGCAAGAAAATGATGCAATGTTGTTTAAAACATTTTTAAATTAAGAGATTTTGCAAAACATCAACGCTCAAAACATTAAAGAAAGCCAAATGTTTTTCTTTGTGCCATTTGTATTGTTTCATCCTAACCCAAATTTTTCCAGCATATTTGTTGTATTTGTGCTGTGCTGGGAATTGTCATTTCAAGCTTCGCTCACAGTGTGATTTCCTCTTAACAAGAGCCTGTAGCTTGTTACTCTTTGAACTGGGCCTACGCGGACTCTCACCATCTGCCTGGGCCTTTCTGGAGCGAGGAGACATTATATAATAATGAAATGTGTACTGACGTTCTAATAACACATTGTGATTGAATACACAGGGAGAGTGCGCACAATGCAGAGGTTGGGGCCATATTCGACAGGTAATAACACTCCGCCACATGCCATAAACTAAGCAGCAGTCAGGAAATCCTATAACTTAAGAGTTTGTTTTCAATAGCGTTATGTCTGGGGCGGTTTGGGGCAGGTAAAGACCCAACTGACCTGTGTGTGTGTGTGTCCTGTATGTGTGTGTTTGAGTGTGGAAACGGGACTCACAACACTAGCCGGAGTGACTGATGTTTTATGTTGCATGCTTTGTCGAATTGTGTTAATATCATGATTTTGTCCTATGAGCAGAAATGTGAAGCTGTTACGTAGTTACCAAGGAATTTCTTTTGTATATAAATCGATCCATTTTTTTTTCCCTGTTAATTTGTTTGACCTCAAACATTAACTTCAAACCTCTTCTTTTTTTGTCTGCATTTCCCTTCCTGCTTTCATCCCTCGCTCCTTCCCTTCCCCAATTTAATGGTGTCAGGGTGCTGACAGAGCTGGTGAGCAAGATGAGGGACATGCAGATGGACAAAACAGAGTTGGGCTGTTTGAGAGCCATTATCCTTTTCAACCCAGGTGAGATTATTTTTAAATTTGCCTCTCGATGTATATAAATAAACACCATTATTGAATGTGAATGCATCCTGTTGACCCGACTGAGAATAATGCTTCTTAAATTTTGGGAAACCTGGAAAATATCTCTGTTGGTAATGTAATTTTGGCAGCTGATTGCAATTATATGGTTTGTATTTTTTTTTTGCAGATGCAAAGGGATTGTCAAGCCCAAGCGAGGTGGAGTTACTGAGAGAGAAAGTCTATGCATCACTGGAGGCTTATTGTAAACAGAGATATCCTGACCAGCAGGGAAGGTAACTCCATTTAACTCGCACACATGTTGCTTCTAAACCCGAAATTTAGGTATGTGCAGCATGCTGACTGTTTTCAGAAATATATATGCTGTATACACCAGTCCCTCCAGAAAAACGTGATTATGCGATCGCATGATTCATTGCATAATCAGCCAAATCCGCATTTATTGCATTTTTTAAATACGACGCAATTTCGCAGCATAAATTGCAGATTTATGCTCACAAAAAATATGCGGGGCTTGCATGATTTCATAATCCCCGCATTTTCGTAGCAAAAGTCATATATATCTTAGCAGAAAGTTGAAAAATTATGCATTTACTAAACACATGGGCAGCCATGTCCCCTGTTGTCATGGGAATGTTAGGAACCGACGTAATTACACGAAGTGAACATCAATCAAAAGCTGCAAACAGTTTTTGCAAGTTCCCGAAATTTTGGCAAGTTGCATAAATATCCTGCATATTCCATCGCAATTTTTTAAAAAACGTGCCAAGGATTTTTGCCCGCAACAATCACAAAAAACTGTTTTTCTGGAAGGACTGATACACAGCATACTCTGATGTCTCACGTAGCCAGACAGAAAAGCAGATGTCTGGAGTTTGTAGCAGCTTTCATTGGCCAAGAACCCACACAGCTTGAAACATATGAAACAAAACATTTAAAACTTCTGTTATTGCATAATGCATATTGTTTTTTTAGGGGCAGTCGTAGCCTTGTGGTTAGATAGTCAGGCCTGTAACTCGCCCCTGATGTGTTTGTGTTTACTACTCATGAAATGCAGATGTCACATTTTGAGTATTCATTCCATACTTGACAAACATGTCACTTTTACTTAGTCTATTAAAATATAACAATAAACATAGTGGGCATGCTGTGTATACCATGCAGGGCTCCAAACTAACATTTGAGAGAGGTGGCACTGGCGCCACCAAGTTGTACAGCTGGTGGCGCTGGGCCTCAATTTGGTGGCACCAGTCACTGGGTGGTGTAAAAATAAACACTAAAACTACGTCTAAACATGTTTAATGCATTAATAAATGTATTACAAATACAGATTTTTTTTCTTTATATACATACATTATTTTTTTAACTTTGCCATACTCTTAAAATATATTTGGCTTCCTGTAAATCATAAAATTTACAATCAACTTTTTCTTACTTTGTTGTAAAAGCTTCAGGCTACATTAAAGTTATTGCGGAGGATTTTCTTTTCCGGGTGGATCATCAAGACTATTGGTCTTCCTAGTTGTCAATCAGGAGTGTTGCGCAATTGCATTTTTTTTTAAAGTGAAGGCGGTTCTTTCTATAATTCGAGAAAATCCTCCGCTACACCTTTAAGACAGAGTAAAGAAATCATATTCTTTTGCTTTAATCACTACAAAATGTCTCCATGCACTCTGTAGATATAATTTGCCAGGACCTTAAAACCTAATCTGAGGTACTGAGCACAATGTTTTACATCTTTTCTGACTTCTAGCGTGAATACGCAGTGTACAGCGCTATCTTTAGGCTTTCATTGATAAAACTAAAGCAGCTGATCTCTGCGTCTTTAATTAGTTTTATTTTGCGAGCGTGTGGAAGTTGCGCGAGATTGTTTCATTAATTGTGCTGATATATCACAGAAAGCTCTTACATATTCATGTGCAAAATACTGTTCATCATGTTTACTTACAACACAAGCAGTGGACTCTTGACGTAATATTAGTTTGCTGCAATTTAAACCCGTCATTTCTCCCACTCGCGTTTAAACGAAAGTCCACAGACCTCCACTAAAAGTAATCAGGACAGAAGCGGTCGAAAGTGGACAAAAGAGACAGATTTAGAGAGGTGATATGCACCTGAGATAAGAGGAGCAGCAACAGGAGAGAGTGACTGGATGCGCCGTGAACGTAATCGCCTGCGCATTATATTAATATAATTATATATAAAAATTTTGCAGTCACGCCAGTGCAACCTTTAATAAGTAGTCGCATAGGCAGGAAAATTACTCGCAAAATGCGACTATTTACTTGCAGTCTGGAGCCCTGTCATGCATTGTTGTATTCTGTTCCAAACGTAGTTTAACCATAATCTTGCTAAAACTGCAGCTGAATTAAGTTTAATCTCTTTGCTTTCAGATTTGCTAAACTCCTCCTCCGACTGCCAGCACTGCGTTCTATTGGCTTAAAGTGTCTGGAGCACCTGTTCTTCTTTAAGCTGATCGGCGACACCCCAATCGATACCTTCTTAATGGAGATGCTTGAAGCTCCTCATCAGCTGACCTAGTCTGCACCGTTCTTGATCCGGATCAGTCCGGTTTGCACCAGGGTATCGCAGTCCCCCTGGACTCTGGGGCTTTACTGTGTCTCACTTTCCATTTACACCTTTCCCATTTATCCCCACTGCACCTTTAAACCAGTACAGCCCCAAAAAGGACTTCAGCTGTCTAAAAAAACAATCTTGTTTTCCATGTAATGTTTTACAGAGAGATCTTATTTTTCAACTTAAATCTTAAACTTCAGTTTAAAGACTTCAACTTCCAGTTTTCAGATCTTAGGTTTCTAGATGTTACGTTGAATGCACAAACTGTACTTTTTTTCGTTTTGCGCTGCAGTTAAATAGTCTGCCGGCTGAACACAGTGCATGTGTTGACTGGGGTGAGAATTTTTATCCAGCGAGCCCTTTGGCTGGTACGAATCGTTTCGTTAGTCCCAGATTGCAATGTGACTCTGGAATACTGCTAACATGTTATATTCGGGCTTTAACCTTGAAATCAGACTTTGTACTGTACTCATGAAATGAGTCATTTAAAAATGGCATTGACTTTTTTGGCTTGCTGCATCTGGCCCATATGAAATGCAGGCCAAAGTTTTACATTTGTGAATAATGTATGCAGGCTTTTAACGGTGGGGCATGAATTTTTGATCATGCACCAATGAAAGCCTAAAGGCACAGAATCTCGCAGGAAAATCCTGCTCTTTATGCGGCAATAGGAGGGTCGACCTTGTTTTTATTTTTTTGTTTTGTTTTCCCTAATGGGAATGTTATTAAAGTTGTTAAGAGATTTTTGGTACCTTCTAGAGGACCATGTACCTTCTGCCATTTTCATATTTCCCAATCTTTTTGATATTTTCCTCTCCAATTCCTCATTTAGGAAATCCACACCACCCCCCTCGGAAAAAAATAGATATTTATGAAGTGTGTGTGCTGTGATGTATGAATATGTCCAACCACTCTCGTCCTTCTCTTGCTTTAGGACACTTTTTTGTTTTGTGTGTATTCAACGGTGAAGAAATCGGTTTGTAAGCAAGCTCCTGGTACTTACGATGGCATAGAAAACAACAAGTTTTCAGGTAGAAATTCATAAAGGACCTTTTACATTCCATCCGTACAGGTCACAATGCTTATCTCATAGCAGATAGCTTATTCCTGAAGCTCACTAGTTTGTCTGTAAACGTGTCTGTCCTATTCAGGGAGACTAGAATCACATAGCAGTACAAGTTCTGTGAACAGCCATTGCTGCGAAAGGTCACAACCAGCATACTTTACAATCTCTATGCATTTAAGGAGGGTAGCATAGTCTTGGGTAGCATTGTTTGGTCGTTAAGCATGATCATTTATTGAGCACACGCACCAGTATTGATGATGGGTCTTCATATTAACCTGTTGGTTTTTAGGGGTTCAAGCCAAAATGTGTAATTTTCAGTAATTTTAGGTAGTGACTTGGTCAAATACTGACAGTATTTGGAGATTTTAGCAAATGTTCCCATCTGTTTTGGTGCTAATAATGACAAAGGTTAGAAATAAATGTTAACATCAGTATTAACATCGAACTAACCCACCAGAGCATAACACGCACCAATGATTAAAATATGCAATGTACTCAAATAAGCTTGAATTTGATATATACCCAGATCAACACTTCTCATCTTGAAGTGTAGTGTTGATCTATATACAGTAGGGATGCTCCGATCAATGCCGATCTCCACTAATAATACGTGGCCGATCACTATTCTGAATCGGGACAGCCGATCTTATTACAGCTATTTCATGTACTGCGGCTTTTGATCAGTAAGTCCTTATCGATCTAAAATCACTGTTAGTTTGAGTCGTTTATAACATGCATTTGAAAAAGCAACACTCGTCAAACATAATTATTAAACATATTCTTTATTATCATGAAAATACCTGAAAAGGTTTGAAGAACAGCAATATAAATATATCCTTCAGCCATTTCATGGAGCTGCGTGTGTTAGTGATGGTCGTTTTCGAAGCACTGCTTCATGTAGTGATGGTCGTTTTCGAAGCACTGCTTCATGAGGCTTCGAAACATTTACGAATCTTTTGTTTCGAATCAGTGGTTCGGAGCTTGTTTCAAACTGGCCCAAGTCACGCAATTTTAGCAAACAAGGCTTCATTACGTCACAACTGTTTCAAACGTTTTGAAAATCCAATGGTTCACCACTAGGGGGAGTTGATCACAAATGACCATATGTTTAGGTGAACTCGGGTCAGTTTTATTATGCAAGTTCAATTAAAACATTTATCCTTCGGACTAATAACACTACCATTTTGTCTACTTTTTGTTTATAGACAGATTTAATGACAAAAATGTACATAAATAAAAGGGTAGTTAGTTTTAATCATAATTTAAATAATTTTTTTAAACATTTTAAATAAAATCTTGCTATTATTTTGTAAAAAAAAAGTGTAAAATGTTTGGACATATCTGCTTTTACACTATTTTGACCAGCAGGGGTCGCCACCGTGTGTGGTGTTTCGAACTGCTTCGAAAAACTGAATCAATTTTCGAAGCAATTGGTTCAATTGATTCGAAGCTTCGAAAAGCTTCGTTTCTCCCATCACTAGCGTGTGTATTGTTCTTCGTCTACAGCGCATTTTGAGTTTCTGCACGAGAGCGCCCCCTGGCTTTTGGATGTAGCGGCATTTCACCGTAATTCATTGAGAAACATAGCAAGCATTATCGGCCGATCGATCGGAGCATCCCTAATATACAGATTCCTATTTGAACAGTTTTATACATTAATCAGGTGCTTAATTTACTAAGTATAATTAATAACATGCAGAATTTTAACTTTAGCTACAGGTTTTAGCTTGCAAATAATTTTGAAGAATTAATTTGTGCTGTATGCCACTATACATGCTTGCCATTACATGTGACTAAATCCAGACTTCCAATTAAAGCTGCGTTCCTTTATAACAGTTGTTTCTTTTTGCCATCCCTTCCTGTGTTTCCTTTTGTTTTGTACCGTTGGAGAGAGATCCTGTCTTGCGGTTTTTACAATGTGAATCACGACCGATTTGTTGATACTTAACAGTTTAGGTTTCTCGTATCTGTGAGCGTGTATGAGTGCGTGTGTGTGTAATAGGTGCCCTGTTTTTTTTTTAGACTTTACCAATTTGTAAAGATTTCCTTAAAATAGTGCAATGTACCCATCTCTTATTACTTGATTCCAGTTTACCGTTATTGAAATCGTGAAACTTTCACATGGCCGACCCTCCCTGTATTTTAGGGTCCACTTTTTCTCCCCTTTGTTACTTTATCATACTCGTGTCATTTAAGAGCCTTTACATTAGTTTAAAAATGAATAGATTGAATAATATAAGGCTCACACAGGCTTTTCACTGTCTCAGCCGCAAATACCCATGATGCACCTGAAACGATATGATACTGCCAAACAGGTGCGAGTCGTCTTATGGGTGTTCCTGACCCCAAATGGTTGACTGTGTACTGTGATGATCACTAAACGGAGCCCCTTTTATATCTATTTATATAGAGTTGAGCCGATCGGACGTTTAAAATGAAAAAGAGGGTTCTGTTTGTGCTTTGTACTTAGGCCATGGTGCTGCAATTTTCGTCAGGTGTGGAAAGCCCTCCTGTTTGTGTATTTGAAGCCGCGCGGCGCTCTGAAATATGCACAGTGCAAACTTGAATTAATCTCTGCCTGAGAATGACGTGGTTGTGCATGTTGCCGTCTGAGAGCTGATTCACTTTTATCTTCATTGTCGCTTATCAGTGAATGTTTGTTTGCTTCTTTAAAGAAAGATATGCATACGACGCAAGAGTGAAGTCGAAGCTTTTGCCAAGGTGGAGTGGTTGTCACGAAACCTTTTTTTAAACATGTCCAGGTCACGTTTTGTTTCAAAATTAATAGAAAGCTTTTGTTGCTTTTAAAAGTTCAGTTTTTCATAATTGTACATTTGATAAATAACATTGTATTCCACTTATGACCATTAAGAATAATGGAAATATATTTTAAAAACATTTGTGGGGGTAAATGTGTTTGCTTGTGAAAACATTGAAAATCGTACTGGTCTAATAAATAGACCATTATGCATTTTTTCAATTTTGTTTTGAAATGTGATCTGGACATGTTTTTATTCAATTCACTCATACATTGATGTGTTGAATGAAATTACAGTTGAATGGGGAGGGATTGTTTTTGTATTAAATGGGTGGGATTATGAAGATGGTGATTGTTTAAGATTGTTTAATGGGAGCTTAAAAGACTCCAAACTTGAAATGAAAGAACTTTCTTAATTACACCCACCAAAAAGAAACTTTTTTTGCTTCTCGCTGTGTTTTCCTATGCTTTACATCTTTGTGTATCCTGATGTATTAGTGCAAAAACTATTATTTGGGGTGTTTTCCCCTTACGCCCTTCTCTCTTTACTTTTTCTGTCTAGTTTCTAATCTGTCCAGCAATTGTGGAAGTAATTGAGTGTACTGAGCGTGAAGAAAGAAGTTTGTTTTTTCTTCTTTTGCTTTGTCATTAATTCAAAATCTGTTTTTGTTGGATGTATCATGTGTAAGTAAAGGTTTTATTACAGCACAGTTGTGTGAAAGTTTCTTTGTTCTGCATCAGTCGCTTTCAACTTGAAAACATCCTAAAAATAACTATTAACTTTTCCAACTCAATGGCCTGCCTGAATTGGAGATTAAATGTTTTAGTATATTGTGTTTATTTTTGGTAGATGCCACAATTATTATTTAACTTTTTTTCTTGATATTAAGTGTAATAGTATCAGCATTGTATGAAATGCTGTTTTTCGAAATGCTTATTTGTTGTTAGTGTATTTTTGTCATATTAAATAGGAAACTACATGTAATGTTTGTATTTTTAAAAATATCTCCTTTGACTCTTAAAACAGCAACAGCAATTGAATTTGCGTTTGCGCATTTTCATAGACACCTTTATCTATTGTGAAAGAAAGAATGTAACATTTTGTAAAATCAGCCAACAAAAAGCATGGAAAGAGTAAAGTTGATGCATAGCTTTAAGTATTGCTAAAATGTTATTAAAATTTGTAAAAAAAAAAAAAGAAATTAAGGAAATAGTGACAAATTAAACAACAGGTACAGTGTGCATCATAAATGTTTATTAGTTCTAGTTTGGAAATTAACTCTGGACCGGTCACATACCCTTAAACTGTAATGTTCACTCTCTAATGCATTCCATTTGGCTTGTAAACTGATCTTGTCTTTACTAAAAGAGATGTCAGTTAGATTTAAAGGTTGGTAGATTTTTGTTTTTATATGGGTTCACCGGGTGCATAGGTGAGTTTTTGTGGTATTCAGTCCAGCAGGACCCCCGGGCCTCGGGCGACTTCTGGCGCTGCAGTTCCCGATGTGTCCGTTAGAGGGAGAACTTCTGTAAGTCCAGTAGTAGACTACCACTCTGGTAATGTACCAGTAATGTTATTTCACCACCTTAACGTCTTCTCTTCTCCCTCTTTCTCTAAAATTTAGGTCACGCGCTCATAAACGCCAGTCAAAGGGTGTGGTCTACTTTATGCGGCGCTGCGCACATTGATCTGCATATTATCACACCCTATGGGGTTATGCTTCGAATCGCCCTCGCGATACTTTGACGTCATACGCTGATCGGTCTGCGCAGCTCTGTATGAAGTCAAACACGCCTAAAACGCATGACGTGAGGCTAAACGTGAATCATGAATGAAAGTTTTGACTTAGAAAGATTTAATAAAATATCCAGCTTTTTAATAGCCTCAAATATACCTGGCTTCATCCCATATTATGACCGTATGACGCTCTGGAAATTGCGTAATACTTTTGCCATAAAAAAGAACTAAAATGTTTAGTATGCGTAGTGTTTAACTTCAAGTGCATGAACCAGCAGAGACATTTCTCTTCTTTGGCTTTGCCCAGTGTGCTAAAGATGCGCGTGTAGTCCCTCTGTCCACCGGTAGGCGGCGCTGTATCAATGACTCCTCTGTATTGAAATGATTTGCTCTTATATTTGCCCAGTGAACTCGAATTATTTACTATTTTGTTTGCAACCAGAGACATTTCTGTCATATTTTTCAGCTCTAAGCACAACAAGCCTGGTTACTATCCTTTAGCTTAACTGGTAGAGCATTGCTTTAGGATAGCAAAGGTCATGGGTTTTTGATTCCCAGGAAACAGATACTGATGAAATGTATACACATGCGTACACATGAATATGCATGTTATACCCATCAGAAAAATTCTCCAAATTCTATAGCCTGCATCTGTTGCCAATTTTTTTTTCCTTTGTAAATCTCTTAACAAAATTAAAGCTGTCGTACTGAAAGAAACTTTTCTTATCAGCTAAACCAGCAGTGCAAGGTGAATCCAGGGCAAAAAAACATTGCTATCCCCGATTCACTATGATTTCCCAGCAGACCATATGCAGGCATAATATTCCAGATTCAATAATGAGACATCACATGCCATTATTATTTTCATTATTGCCATTTTGTTTATTGTTACACCAGTAATATGGAAGTGGACCAGATATATTAAGTCATACTTAATATGATATGTTTTGATAGTGGTTTATGTCTATTACTTTCTTGACTTTGTGCATATTTTTGGCACCATTTATGTTTTGCAGAAGCTTTGGCTTTTTATAATTGTTTCAACATTAGCTTGGTTTGCATTGCAGTAAAAAATGAATGCATG
Organism: Misgurnus anguillicaudatus; assembly: GCF_027580225.2. NCBI lineage: Eukaryota > Metazoa > Chordata > Actinopteri > Cypriniformes > Cobitidae > Misgurnus > Misgurnus anguillicaudatus. The sequence continues at coordinate 31,767,198 of NC_073356.2, forward strand.
TTTGTTGTTGAGTAAAATATAGACAAAAATGGTTTATGCTTGTATGGCAATGTGTGGATGTCCAAGTTTTTTGTTTTCTTTAAGAAAAAAAATTGTGTAAGCCCTTTGGAGTAAAAGAAAAACACACACAAATAGAAGTACAAACTAACCAACAATATAATTCTGGATTTTCAACATGAATACTATAATTGATTTTGCCTTGCCATGATAGAAGCCTATTGTTTTGTATTTTATTATCCTGTGCAGAAAATGGCAATAATTATTGCTTTCCAAAATAATTAACTAGTGGACATGTAATTGTCATTTGCATCCTTGAACATCAGCATGAAACTGAAATAGAGTATGATGGCAAACACTTTGATTGGTGGAGAAGGGATCTTCATTTTATCTGATTTTTGTATTGTGATGATTAAGTATTTTTGCATGTCATTTTTGTCTGTTAGTTTGATTCCATATACATTGAGACATCCTATTTTGTTTGTTGTAAATAAACATAAAACATTTATTTACATAATTTTAATAATTTTCAAAATTTACATAATTGGAAAATATCTGATTTAAAAACACTTTATTACCCATTATGTGTGACAGTTATTATGTCAGATTTTGACACACAAATATTAACTAGTATATCTTTAAGCAAAATCTCTCCTCTACCTCCACTCACTACTGTACCTACTGTGTGTCTCTCTCGCCTTACAAAAGACCTCTCTGTTCGCTCTGGCTTACCCCAGTCACCCCACCCCCTTCCTCAACACCCAAGTGGTACATTCCCTTTCCTCATCATCTACCCCTGGAGTTCATGTCACATTGACCGGTCCCATTGTAAAAGCTCTTTCCTCCTCACCTTTAGCTTTAGTTCGGTTACAAAGGTGCATTATTACAGTACAGTGTACAGATCATCTGTGTTTCAGGCCTCTCATGCTGATGTGTTAGCGCTGGCTGGAATAACAGGGCTGTTGTTTTACAAATGCATAGGGGCACAGTGTAATGTTAAGATGTCTGGCTACTACACACTTTGCTGGATGCAGATACAAAACAACTGTTGTGGTACTGGTGGGAAGGTCAGGTGGGGCATTTTGACGCTTGCATGATGCTTTGTGTGAACGCAGGCTTTGTAAATGAGCCGCAGTGATTCTTACACTCATTTCCTGGGGTTTTATACCCTGTGTAGCCACATTGACTACTTCTTTGTCTTTTTAACCTTTTTAAAGGGATAGTTCACTTTAAAATGAAAATTCTGTCATTTACTCGTTCTCATGTTATCTGTCAGAATTTTTATAAGGTGAACTGCTGGTGGGACACACAACAGTAACAAACATTCATTCATTTATTCAGGCAGTTAATATGATTCATGTTATACGTTGTGACAGTGTGGTATATGGCAAATATGTAGGGCTGAAAATTATTCATAATTCAAGTTGAAGTGATATAACTAACATGCAGGAAGCCATTTTGTTGTCACACGACAGGAAAAACATAAAACAGGAAGTGGAATCACAGAGATGACCCTTGGTGACCCTCATGAGTGTGTGTCAAGGTTAGCAAAAGTCTCCTAAAAATATCTCAATCTGACCTTTGCATGACCTTGTAAGGTTAGTTCAGGTTGTCAAATGGTTTAAGCTCAAGGAAATATATTTAGATGTATAAATCAAAGAATGATATGACGCAATAAATCCATTTTGACTCATTTCGTTAAAAATGTGTTTTCTATACCAATAAAGTGACAAGATGAAAACCACTAATTTTCTGTTACAAACTTTCAAATAGCATCTTTAGGTTATAATAACATTATAAATTCAAATCTATAATTTGATTTTCAAAGATTTATTATAAAAACAGATTATTTTTTTCATAAAATGCAATAAATCCGTGACAAGATTTTTTTCAAGATGCTATAAATCTGTTGAATCAATATATAAATGTGCATTCATCTTTGCCACATTGTATATTTATTTAGTTGATTAGTGGTATACACTGATTGAAAAAAAAAACTGTTGAATTCTGTGTGTATTCAACATGCCGCCATTGTTGTTTACAATGCGTGGAATGGTGCGCTGTGATTTGTTGAGCTGATTTATTGCACTCTGCAGAGGAGGAGGACTGCATTTATCGCGTGTTGGGAAAAAAAGTGAGAAAAGATGACAGAATAACACGACGGACATCGGATTTTGCGTAAAATTAAGAATTTACTTTTTAATAATTTACAATACAATTTTTTTTTTTTAAATCCGTTTATCGCATTTTGGAACCAAACTCTTCATATTTACTTATATTGAAAATATGTTTTGTTAAAGGGGTCATATTATGAGATTTTTTTAAGATAAAATAAATGTTTGGTGTCCCCAGAGTGCGTAAGTGAGGTTTAGCTCAACATAACCCACAGATAATTAATTAGAGCATGTTAAAATTGAAAATTTGTAGGCCTAAGCAAAAGTGTGCTGTTTTTGGGTGTGACATTTAAAATGCAAATGAGCGGATGAAGTGCAGACACCGATCACAATGATGGTGGTTTGTTGTAATTGAAACTCAATCGTGCTGTCAAGTATTTTTTCTTTCTCTCTGCACTAAATGGCAGTGCTGTGGTTGGATAGTGCAGATAAAGGGGGCGGTATTATTATAATTCTCCTTGCTACCTACCTCACAAAACAGGCAAAATCTGAACCACCTAATTTTTCACATGCTTGCAGTAAATGGATTACCCAAACAAAGTTACTGGGTTGATCTTTATAACATTTTCTAGGTTTATAGAAGCACTGGGGACCCAATTATAACACTTAAACATAGAAAAAGTCTGATTTTCACGCTATGACCCCTTCAAAAAAAATATTTAGATGAAAACTTTATTTTAGTTTTCTTTCACCTATGTCATTATAAGACTGATTAAATCAAAACATTTGCACAGATTAGCAAAGTTTAGATTTTTTTTAAACACTTAATTCAAGAATTCAGAATTTTATACAATTTACTTAAATTGTATATTTTTTGTCTAAAAAGACTTAGTTTCTTCATTTTGTTCATCAAGAAAATATATCTTGATTTAAGAATTTTTAAATATTTGTACTGCAAACAAGACAAAAATAAAAAGTAAGAAAGTAATTTTTTGCAGTGTTCCACCTATGGGTCTCTCTCTTCCTTTCTCTCTCTCTTTCCATCACTGTTACCTCTCTTGACTCATCAGCATGTCCCCAAATTTTCACTTCAGTCAGTGGGTCATTTAGATCGACCTCCTCCCTTCTGCTCATGCTCACTAACTCTCTCACATTGCTTTCTCTCTCTCTCTCTCTCTCTCTCTCTCTCTCTCTCTCTCTCTCTCTCTCTCTCTCTCTCTCTCTCAGCAAACACAGTTTGATCTCTCTCTCTCTCTCTCTCCATCAATAGCCCTCATTCATTCCCTCTCTCCTCCTGCATGCCATCGGACCCCCCCACCACCATCCCTTTTCATTCCAGTGATTTTTTTCCCTTCGTGAAATTTTCTGTGACTTTTTCAGCATTTCATTACCTGTTCTCTGCGTTCACATCATTTCTTACCATAGTCATTTATATGTCTTTCAACTTCTCTGTCTCTCTCACCCCGCTGTGATGTTTTCCACACCTCATGCTTTAAATAAACGCACAAATTCTGTGACATTGACATCATGAATATCCCTTGAACATGAATTAATAAACATTTACTTGTAGCTGTGCCAGTACAAATGACTCATGTGGCCATTAGACTCACATTTATGAATGCATATTGTTGTATGTATAACTAATGTCTATTTATTCCATTATATATCATACCACAAATGTATAAACTTACTCAAAACCATACTGTTGCTGTTTTTAATGAAGTATAAGTAATTTATGTTTAAATGTCACAGATGTTTGTCATAAAATAGGCTGGAATAAAAAAAGGGCAATGAACAAAAAGAATATATAGTTTTTTTATTTTTTGCTGACTTTATTTTTGTAAATCTGCATAGCTGTTGAGATACTGAAATCTTTTCTTTAACACCAATGTGGGAATTTTATTTCAAGACAAAAATCAGAGAGGCAGATTTTTTTTAATTCATTGCTGTCTATGAAGAACAACTAAGATGCAAAATATAAATGTTTGTTGTTTTCTTCTTTCAAGTAAATGCATCCCATACCTTTATAAACATCCATTGTTTAGTGGTCACCATTACTGAGGTGACTGAAATACTTCAAGTAAATTTTGCTTAATGATGCGTAATTGTGCTAAATGATCCTGAGGAAATTTCAGCGACTACATTTAGAAAACTGCTGAGTCACGTTGAGCTCTTAATATAAACACAATATGTTCACATACATGCAATATCTGTCAAACAAATATTCATTAAATGTACTTTTTCAACTTTTACCAGCATAATTGATTATTTCATCTCACATCTCTTATATGCAAACTGGGATTTTTTTTGCTTTACACAAATACCAAATGTATCCTCTCCTACTCTCCCAAAAAATCTGGTCTTCACATAACCCTCCCTCGCCCTTCCCATTTCACAGCGTGATCTGGGCGTGTATGAGACCCGTATCCAAAATCACTGACCTATCTTTCATCCTAAGTTATATCTGGGTGCCTACTTACTGGTAACACTGTAGTAGGCTATATAACACAGAGGCACATACATCAAGCCATTTTTCGACGTAACCCTGTACCAACCCAGTCCATTTCCTCACAAACACACACACGTACAAATATACACATACCAATCTGTTTCCCCCAGCCCTTTATCCCTCATCTATTTCTGTGTGTTGTAGTGGGCTAGGGTGTGTGTGCGCGGTTTGCAGCCCTGCCCAGTAAAATATAGACTTTTTTTTAGGGAAGTCTGCAATATAATCTGGTCGCTTTATTGTAATTACAAGGTCCCCATTTTGGAAATAACCAGCCTGTCCACAAGCACTTGCCGTGTCTGTCTCCAAGGAAAATGTTGCTTTCGTGAGCCCCCTCCGTTGAAATGGTTCATGCCCGGCACGTAGCCTGAAAACAGGTTGCAGAGTGGAAGATATGCTTTCACATACAGTACATTTTATTTGCTCGCTTTAGATGTTAAATGCATGGGTGGCCAAACAAAGGCTACATAACCACATTCATGGCTAGTGGTCAACATCAAACCCTGAAATTATCAGTCTGTAATAATCTCAACAGCTGTTTTAACATAAGGTGAAAAACATCTGGAAGAATCTTTTTACATATTCAACCTTGTTCTAATAATGATATTTAAAAAAAAAATAAAGATTTGTTGGTTTAACTTAAAAATGTTTTTAAAACATTTTAAAATATTTTTAAGTTGAATTAACTCAGAATTTTAAGGCAACTAGGTAACTTACTGTTTTAAGTTGAATAAAAACATATTTATTTATCTATTTTGCCTTCTACAAGGTTTGTACATATGCCAAGACATTATGTCAGTCATCTATTAATGTCAGTATTGTCCTCGGCTACACCTTACAATGTTTGAGTTACACATCAATGCCTAGGACGTAAACTGATCTCAGACCAGCTGTGAAATCAGCCTGCTGGATTTTTAAATATTCCCAAGGTCTGCGTTCACATGCTCACTCATGGGTCCAGACACTTGCATACATTTTTTTTATGTGGTTCATGATACAACTGTAATTATGAACATGATGAAGTCACACCCATATACCACCCGTAGTTTTGATCCAACTCGCACCATTAGAAATAGCAGTTACGTTTGGCATTTGTTGGACAAAGACATTGATATTTTTGGTCTTGCAAATTTAGTTTTTTACATTTTTTAAAGTGTATTTATGCTGTCTATTTATTTTTTCCCTTTGCAAACAGCATTTGTGCTCAATCCTCTCTTTTGCAATAGTGCACCTGTCCACTTCTTTAGCCACATTTCCCATTGTTCATAATCTTTTCTCACATACTGTATACAAAAATATATTTCTTTCTTTCTCACATTCTCCTGTTGCCTCTGTGTGTACACCACAGATTTAAAGGGTATTATTATACGGTTTTATTGTGGAAACCAGCTAGAGTACACTAGCCAGAAGCAGGACAAAAACACATGCCATGATTGTTTAAAAATTGTCTTCCTAGGACCATAATGTACACAGGAAGAAGTGTTGATCTGAATCACTTTTTCCCACAAATGTAATTTCTATGCAAACTATATTCACTGTTCATAATCACACACAGTTGCAAAAGCCAAGCATATAAATAAACCCAGAAAAGAGTGAACAAGCCCTCGTTGTATCCTAAAGGTAGATTTTAACATTAACATTAGAAACATTGCAGTGTGATTTGTGGTGACGTTTTATGACAGACCAACAATGCTGATAACAATATGCTTTTTAATGCATTTTAAACACTGTATACTCAATAGAAAGGTTGGTTTCTTCAAAAGCACTGGCGCTTTTAAAGAACTGATCCCTGGATAGCGCAACGTTGTAATCTAAATAAATTACTGGGTTTCGCTATTTTTCTCTTTGAAAAACTGTAGTCTGTTCTGTATCTATTTTGAAGACTCAGAGAAAGTTTAAGACTAGTATCATAACTCAAATGTATAACGATTATGATCATTATGATTATATTTCATTATTGCCTTTTGTGAAAACAACTTCTGTTTAACTTTAATGTGTTCAAATGCAATTTCTTTAAAATTGTGCAATTTATTTATAAGCAATTTATCACTTTAACATGACGTATTTATGCATATTAGTGATAATTTAACAATTTATATCAAAAAATTAAATAATAAATAAATAAAAATTAGCAAAACCGAAACTATTTCAACTATTCTGCAGCGACAAAACGTAACTTTTAATCCATTGTGTACCTGCTGACTTGGTCATTTATGATCTACTAACCGAATCCGAGGCATGAAAAAGACATGGACGGTGTGTGACGTCATGCGCGCATAAAGATTTCATTGGCTGCTGACAATCTTCTTACCCACGGACCCATTGGTCCTACGTGGTCCAGCTGTCTGAAAGAAATAAATGCATAGAAATAAACTGATATACGTGTCAATCGCTGGCACGACAACATAAGAAAGCTCTTTTAAGGAATACAGTTATTTTGGGCTGGTGGACTTTTTATATTTCCTTAAACTTCACTTTTCCCCTCCTTTCACTTTTGCTACTTTCTCATTCACTCTCTCTCTCCACGCACGCACACACACCCTCGCGCGCGCTCCCTCGCATTTCGTGGGAGAAAGTAAGAAGAGGGGGAGAGAAAGAGAGAGAGAGATTGGGAGAGAGTGATTTGAAGTCTCTCTCCGCTCTCTCAGCTTTCCTGGTTACTCAGATTCAATGGGGCTCTAGCATTAAGGATTTCAAGCTGTAAACCTACATATTTATTACCCGTCCCCGTTTTTTTGTATTTAAATATTGTACATAAGATATAGATAGCCTAACTTATTAAAGAACAAGGTGGGTGTGCGTTTAAAGACGTCTCTTACGGCGCACCAAGTTTCTTTTTGGCTCGACTGACTTTATGTGAGATAAAAAGCAACTCTAATTTGAAATTGTCCTACCTTGTAGTAAAACTAAACCGGTTTGGAACAAAAACGTAGGAACTATGGATATTCGGAAGAAGCGGAGGCCGTGGTACATGGAGACCTCGCTCGTGCTCCTCCTGTGCGTAACTCTGGCGCAAGCAGGTGAGGACTTTTATTTTATTATTTGCGAATCTTTTTGGATTTGTTTAACTGCTTTTGGTGTAGCAAATGTTTGCTTTATGAATACGAAAGTTATTTTACTCCCAACCTGTCTGTATGTGGAATTAAGTTCTGCTGCGCTTTTACGCACTTCAGGTATAACCGTGAAATAAACAGGTGGCCATTGCTGTATATTTATTTTCAAAATGGTATATCAAAGGTGCTTTTTAACTAACTTTTCTATTTCGCAAGTAGTTTTCTTCGATTTTTAAATGTTTTAATATAGACTGGTCTATTTATGTCATTTACTAGCTGACACCATTTTACTGTAAATTGTTATATAAAGGTCAATTTAATCGGATTTAGTACAGTTAGGATAGGGAGTTTACTTTACTAAGGTGTGTCAAGAGCAAAAATGGAGGCTACACTAAAGAAAACACAGGCCCGTGGGTGTCAGGCCGCGTTGGCATGCGTAATGTGGCATCCCGGCGGGGGCATAGGATAGGACGGTGCACCTCACAGTCAAGGTTTCACATTCAATTTCTGCTTAGTGCGTTGAACTTTATTTCAGCACACAGCAACTTTGACTTTCATTTGTGCTTTATATATCTAACATATGTTATATTAATTGTAGATCTGATGGGTGTATATATTTGGTTTTAGTTTTTAAATATTTTCATATTTGTTTTTTATTATTTGTTTTATTTTATTTTTATTATTTCATTTTTTAGATTAATTTTATAGAAGTTTGGGGAAAAAAGTGTTTTTTCCATAATATTTTAAAGTAACTGATTAGATGCAAACTTTCCCCAACCTTAGTGTGCGGTTCACGTGCAGTCTTTATTTAAGTTTTTTTATTTTAAGGTTCTGCATCGTTGTTTATGTTTTACTTTTATAACCAAACATTAACATTCCCACTAGTTCCCAGGAACCAAAAATTGTAAGCTGGTAACAATTAATGAACCACTGCGCTTCCAGCGCTCGCCGCTAGTGGGTGACTGTGAGACGCGGTCAAGATTTTGCACCTTTTTCACGGTAACTACACTACTTCATCAGATTTAATTGAAATCACGATTTTAATGAAATCATGAATCAGATTAAACTATACTTTATCTTACTGTTAAATACAAAACGGAATAATGAAACTTTGCGTGCGCCTCAAGGATGTAATTCCGTGTCGCTGATTTGATCGCGCGTTTTTCTCTCAGTTCGGCTCCCTTGTGCATTTAGAGGAAGTCTGAATGTTTGTGCCTCTCATGAGTGGGTTATTATACTTGACTGTGCTTCAGTGAGAGTGATTTAGTGAATGAGTTTAGTGTGTGTATGAGCTCAGTGATATTTGTGTAAACGCGCAACTGTGAAGAGAAGTTTCCACAGTTTCAGGTTTGTTTCAGGCGAGTGAATGTTGCATTGTAAACTCCACAGCCTGACGTTGCTGGTTAGGTGTCGAACAACAACCCCCTTTGATTCTCAAAATACATTTGGACCATGCAAACCAATTTTGCGTATTGTTCATAATGGTTCAGCATCATCTGATTTACAAGAATAAAGTAACTTGTAAGCTTTCTTAAATTGCTTCTGGTTGTTGAAGTCACACCAGCAGGAGCTTAATAGACAGCAGACTTTTGAGAGTGCTGTGATTTTAGGCGGGGAATATTTATTTAACATGGATGTTCCTCCAACCTCATTTCAAAGGCAGAGCTCTCAAAGAGCAGTCTGTCTCACTTCTGTTAACCAAAACACACTCGCCCTTAGCAGGACACGGGGCTGAATGGAGCTACTGTGTGTGAAGGAAATGCCCAGAATATTCAAGTGTATATTCATAGCACGTGAGAAAAGACTGTCCTTACAGGTGTGTCTATCAGGCTTTGTGGTTTCATGAAATACCGCTTGTCAGTGTTTGTTACTTTCATTCCTAATCTTTTTTCTAACCACCTGTAGCAAGTTTGGGGGCCCAGGGACCCTTTTGGCCATCTGGGCATGCTAATGGCGTAGAGACTTGCTTTTGACTTGCATCTACCCAGAACATCCCATAGCAACACATTTAAAACACTCAGAACACCTTAGCAACTGCATAGCAACACCTTGACAACCACTCAGAATCGCAGAATTGTAACTGAATCTATAGCTCATGATGTAAACTGTAACTTTATACATTTATGTGTAAAGGATAATGTACAGCTTGCAGGTTGTTATTGCAAATTAATGCCTTGGAGGTGATTCAAGACTTGATCCATAAATATACAGAAATGAAATATTTTTAATAGCAAGGATATTTGTGAGGAAAATCTGTCAAGACATGAAGTTCAAGCATGCATTTGATTTAATAATTTGTAAATATAGTCTCATATATGTTATTAATAATGCACCTTTACTGGTCAAGATGACATTGATAAAACAATGCTATAAATTGGATAAAACTTCAGAATGTCCCGATTGGCGAATATCAAAGCATCGTGTCATAATATCTTTCAATGCATTCAATATTACTTGGATATGTAGCATCACTCCAGCCCTAATGTTTCCAGTTGTAGGAACTTTTCCACATTCTTACCACAGTATGAGCAATGTAGGAAGCTTTACACATCCACAAATGGCTTTGCTGACAATAAAACCGTTACTCTGGTTAAAGAAGAGCAGCTTTGTGGTTTGAGAGAGATATTTAGTCATTGTGCCTTAACATGCCCGTTTTGGAATGGGTTCTTTCTTTCTCTGTTTTACCTTCAGAAGGTCATAGACAGTTGGTGTAATGGTTTACTTGGACACAAACACTTAAAATAGATGACTGGATCTCTCCAGTGTTTTTGTGCCCAGCGCCGGTTAAACTGGAAAGCTTCTTAAAACTGAAACATGCAATGTAAATGACTTCTTTACCAAAGATGTTACAGCCGATGTTGCTTACATATAATTTCTGTATTTTTACATTTTTGTGGAATGTTGTAGACAACTACACCACAAGAGGGCCCAACATCTGTTCAAACTTTTTAACTCGGCAGTACCACATCTAAACACATAATAAGCACCCTCATCATTCTAGTCTGGCTTGATTTTTTTACTCAGGGATTTTCGATTTCATCTTTTGAAATTGAAGTTTATACAAACTAATCTCAGATCAGATGAAGTTAATGAAAGAGTTATTATCTTGTTGTCACCCCCCCCCAAAAAAAATAGAATCAGAGAGGATTTCTTTATTGTAGAAAATGAGAGGAATGGTGTAGTGTAATGGCTGCTTTGAATGTGCTGCTGTGTGCTTGCTTTTGAACTAAATCCGGACCATCCATTAGCATTTTCTTTTCATAGAGTAAATTTAAGAAAACACTGCAAACAATTCCTTCTTTCACATTTTTGCACGTCCCGAAATAGCAACATGTGCAGAAGCAAGTTTAGGGTGTCAACTTCTTACTATTACTGTATGTCATTAATAGGTACTTTGTTTAATTTGTAGGGAACCTCATAGTTAAGTATAGATTAGTTTTTTCTCTGACTAGTTAATATACTATGGTTTACAGTGAAGGGTGTATACAGTAGCTGTGGTGAGTTTGTTCTCAATCTATTTTAGCTTATGTGATGTTTAATACAGCGGCTCTGTGGTCAATTTACCCATCCTGACAGTGCCAATAAGAGGCACCCGGTGTGCCCACACTTACTCATACTGTACTGAACCACACAGATACGTGGCACTGGATATCGGGCATACAATTTGTTTACCATTCGTCTTAAAAATATAAATGAGTTGATATATATAAGTATTACATTTGCCTGTAAATCCCTGTCAAGACACAAATACACCAGCTCATGGCTTACTAGTAACATTCATAAACAATTGAGATAATGATATTAACCAGATGCTCTCGGCACAGATTACACTTTCATTAAATACTTTTGCTTTAAATCTGCTTAATCTCATCCTCAGGCCATTAAGAAATACCGATTTGTTGGCAGAATCTATTAGGATTGATAAAAATGCAAAAATGTCAGACTTACTTAGAGGGTTTTGCATCTAAGCTCTTCATTTTTATACTGTAACCTTTTTCAAGATCAGAAAACCTCAACCACACTGACATGCTTGGCAATCCATGAACATTAAATGCATGTTTGAGATATATGTCTGTAACCCCACATTATGCCAGGAGTCGGTATGATGGCACAGTAGCCTGTGTATTATAAATACATCATAAATACAGAGAACGATGATCTAAATTACAACCTTCGGACAGGCCTGTACATGCACGCCTAACTGTTGTGGTTGGCGGAGAGACTGATCCAGACAGTGTGATGGATTTATCTTCATGTCTTTTACATCTTTTAAAGTTTTGTGTCATTGAGGTTTAACAGGTGCATAATTTTAATCTCTCCTTGCCTATCATTCAGAAATGTTGAAACTTCTCTCTCTGTTTATCATCTTCAATCTCATTTTCTTTGACTATAAACAAGAGCATCTTTGTGAGACATTGAGGGTGAGAGTTGAAAGGTCAAGGTGTCATGTGATAGGTCCGGCTTGGTATTTAACACATTCATTTGAAGATGGAGAGGAGACAGTAGAGAAAGAAGGGTCAAGGAGAAGATATAGTATTCCAGTCTTGGATCTTCAGGAATGTTGTCTCACCTACATTGTACTGTAGTCATGTCTTGGTGGTGGAAATCTGTTGAGAAATGTTGGGGTCACCTTGACTGTTAATGGATCACTGTGTGGAATAACTGTAGGGTCTTTTGTTTCCTGGTTTGTGGTCTGTGTGAGTACACAGTGTTTGTTTGAGCAGGTTGTGAAGTCACGCTGGGTTTTGAACATTGAAGGATTTTATTTAACATTTTACAAGATATATTTCTAGCGTTCCTGTTAGATGCAATTAAACCTTCTGTATATATACAAAAAATAATGTATTTTTAAAGTATGTGAAAACTACTTAGCAGAATTAATAATCAGAACAATTATCATTATTTTTTATTTATTATATAGCATATGATTTATCACTATTGCTCATGTGACATGAACTCTTACGGTACATTCACACGGGCGTAAGCGTTAACGCTTGTCTGAAGCGTGGCCAACAGCCAATCACAGTGTCCCTAACCTATGCTTCGTTCTTCCGTAAACATAATTAGCTGGCTCTGCCTAGGTTATTTGCATAAGGCGATCTGATTGGCTGACGCCAGCGTTGCCGCTTGAAAAGTTGAGAAATGTTCAACTGCTGCCACAAGCAACGACACTGACGCGGCGCCGACGGATCGCCTTATGCAAATAACCGAGGCAGAGAGACAATTACGTTTATGGAAGACCGGAGCATGTGTTGCGGCCACCTTGATTGGCTGTTGGCCACGCTTCAGACAAGCCTTCGTCAAGCGTTAACGCTTCTGTCCCGTGTGAATGTACCGTTAACCCTTAAAGGGATACTTCTACCAAAAATTCTGTTATCATTTACTAACTCTCATGTTGTTTCAAACCTGTACATATTTCTTCAGATGAAAACGGAGGTAGATATTTTGAGGAATGTACAGAACCAAAACCATTCATGAGCCCCATTGACTTCCATAGTATTATTTTTTCCTACTATGGAAGTGAATGGTGCTCATGATCAATTTGGTTACAAAAATTCCTCAAAATATCTTCCTTCGTGTTTATCAGATAAAAGACATTTATACAGGTTTGTAACAACATAAAAGTAAAAATGATGTCAGAATTTTGATTTTTCGGTAAACTATACCTTTAACCCTTTTTGTATTGCATTTTTGTAGAATTTATTGTTCTCACTACAAAACAGATTAATGTCTTTAATAATGTGCCTTATTTGGAGGGTTTTGCTATTTTTTGACTGTAATAAATACAATTAAATAAGACACCTAAAATGTAGTTACAGATGCAGCATTTAGGAGACCAATTCCTGATTTGGAGAAAAAGCTGCAATAGTTTATTTGTAACACATACTGCTTACAGTATAATGTTTTTTAACATTTCTCACTGCACATATTTCTACTTCCTACACTTGCTGTAACATAAACATTTTTATGCAGGGAAATGTTCTCTCACATTGTTTTGGAAATCCTCCCCGTTTTAGCTTTTTAGAGTCGGAAAGGTCTTGTGTTCATATGATGATGTGACTGAGGTCTGGAACAGTGACATACATTGTACATGTTGACTTCTGGTAAACTGATACAGTGACTAGAGACTTTAAAAGTGTCTCTCTCTCCCACTTGCTCTCTCTGCACTCTTGAACCTCAGACTTGAAAATTGCACACCAAACTTTAGGGACTTCCTATTGTTTATGTCATCATTTAGATCGATCTGTCATTTTGTTTCTTTACATGATTGACTGTGGACACACATTCTAATCAGTTTACATAAGTAGCATGCATTTATTTTGTCTACAAGATGGATATGCCGAATTGAAATGACTTGACCACACCATTGTGGTAACTACACAAACCAAACTTTGGTCAGTGTGGTTAGATGGACCAAAAATACTGGCAAAGAGAAAAATCAACCCTACTAGTTTAAATGGAAAGAAAAATGTGTTGGGCCGGGATCAGAGCTAAATATGCCTAACCACAAATAGGTATTGCAAATAGATAAATGCTGGTTACAAAGTGTAGGATAAGTTTAGACAGTTAATAATGTGCATTAAGTGGTGCATACAGTGGACTAAACAGATGGTATCCGAATTCACTTGTATCCCATAAAGACCATTAGAGCTGCCAAGTGTAATAATAAGATGAAAATAGACGTATAGATGTAAAGCCTGACTGTGTGAGGCAATGTTGAAAGATTCAACATCTGTTTTCAGCCACCCTTTTCAAGTGCATAATGGGCACTTCTGAATATTTTCAGTCATGTAAAATGATGTTTGCAGAACAAGTGCATGTCTGAAATTTATTTTGCAGGGTTTAGACTCAAATACAAAATTTGAGTAAGTTTTGAGATTTAGATGAGTCTCTAAAGTGAATAGATAGTCACTATAGTTCCCAATATTAAATAAATGTATAAATATCCTAAATGAAGAATCATACAGTAATATGCCCCTCTTTAAAAACATATCTATTGCTTAAAAATATTTTTAAAGTGATGTTCAATTTAATGGGATGAAAATATATCCATAAGCAGTTTTACACAAGTTTGCTTGTGAGATAAATAAATCATGGCTGACTATGAACTGAGGATTTTTACAGTGCTGGTGGTAACCAAAACCTTTTGCATGATGCTGAAATAAAAATGAGTGCACTTTTCAATTAAGTTCTATTGTGTTAAATCTTGTTTTTTTATTTTCAGATCCAGTAAATGTTTTGCGGGTGCTGCAGTTGCCTTCACTTCCTGAAGGTGTTCAAAAGGTTCCCGGTTTCTGTACCTCACGCCGGGCCGGCACACCTGATCATGCCTACCGCATCACCAAGAAAGCTCAGATCTCTGCTCCCACCAAACAACTCTTCTCAGGTGCCACCCTTCAATATAATCTTGTGATAATAGTTAAAGCTGATAATTTAGTTTGTTTGTCATTTCTGCATTTCTTTCTTTTTTTATGTACTTCTGTTATGCTTAGAAAGATTACTGGGTTGCATGTAAATCATTTGGGTACCAAGCATGCAATTACTCGAGATAAGAGGTTTTCAGCAGCAAATGAGATGGTTTTATGTGCTTACACCAGACTGTATACATTTTTCATAGCATTCATCTTTGTTTAAAATCATTCATCTCTTTCTCAGTCCTTTAAACTCCGCAGTAATTTTCACTTAGATCGTTGAACCATGAAACATTCAAAAATGGCTTTAAGTTAAAAAAAGTATTTTTTCATGTCTTTTCAACTCTTCTCAGGACGTTTCCCCGAGAACTTCTCCATCATGACCCTGGTAAAGCCCAAAGCTGGTCTTCAGGCCTTCCTCCTGTCCATTTACAATGAGCAGGGCGTACAGCAGCTGGGTGTGGAGTTGGGTCGCTCACCCATCTTTCTTTACGAGGACCAAAATCGCAAACCTGCTCCAGAAGATTACCCACTGTTCAGAGGGCTCAACCTGGCAGACGGCAAGTCAGTAACCGACCCAAACCCCATCTAACCATCTGTGTTTTTATTCCTTCATGTGCTAGAGTCTATGCATTTCACAAATGTACAGTTTATATTTAATAATAAACAATTTTGAATGGTACTGATGCTGTTTATTCAGAAATGCAATGCAACGTGGCTTTATAATAATATCACACTAATATCACATTCGTTCCATTTAACTCAACTGGTAGATTTGCGTTAACAGCACAAAAGGTCATAGGTTCGATCACATACTGTAATAAAAATGAAATAACTTGAATACCTCGTAAGTCGCTTTGAAAAGAAACATTTGCTAAAATGTATAAATGTAAAATCACTTTGAAAATGAATAAATGGCTAAAATGTATTTTATTGTCTATTACATGCAGATACACCCTTTTGTCACTAACAAATACCTGTAATACTTCCTACATCCCATAGGTGGCACCGAATTGCCATTTCTGTCCAGAAGAAGAACGTTACACTGATCCTGGACTGCAAGAAACGTATAACCAAAGCTCTGCCGCGTAGCAACAACCCAGTCTTGGACAACAAGGGCATCACTGTCTTTGGGGCTCGTCTGCTGGACGAGGAGGTCTTCCAGGTCTGGAAGAACTTGTGCAAATTGTTGTATATAAAAACGTTTTGGTGCTCACAAATATAGTTTGTTTATCTTTGGTTGCTTCCAGGGTGACATCCAGCAACTGCTGATCGCATCCAACCCTCAGGCTGCTTATGACTTCTGTGAGCACTACAGCCCTGACTGTGACTCTCCGCTGCCCAAGGTTCAGTCCCAGGACCCAAACACCTATGTGAGTACCACAACACATCTTCAGTTTCTCAAGAGGAAAGATGATTTAAGTGTCCTGATGTAAGATTCATTTTATTTTTGAGTAGTTAAAATGTAACATCTTTCAAAACATCTCATTTGTCACTAAATGTGAGCTCATGCATAAACAGAAATACAAACAAATGTTTGCTTTTATTCGATTGTTTATAATTTTATTTTTAAGGCTGCGGTTGTATTTGACTTTGATAGTTTCTTGACAAGTTCATGAAATAATATATAATGCATGTTGCTCACAAAAGCATCTCACATCAGAATGCACAAACCATTATTCATGCTACATATATCAGGGAATACATTTACTTACACAAAAACATAGAAATGTTTATGTAAGTTCCAAACAAACATTTCCAAAAAGCATTTGTATTACATTTTACAAATACAAAGCCCCTCATTACACCCTCCACAACACATTTTCATACATCTACAGCTCTTCCATGTCATCAAAGGTTTCTGACCTAACACAAGGCGATTTTCTCCTCAGCACCTGTTGCTTTATTGCTTTCATGAGACTTTCTCTTATGGAAACCAAATCATCCATAAAGAGAAAGACTGAACATTTGTTTTGCCAACTTAAAAATAAATTTTTACAAAAAAAGATGAATTTTAAGATGAATGCATTTGTTTTCTGGTTCATTAAAGTTCTCAGTGTGTTGCAGTAATGCAGTACTGTAATGTAATGTATGAACAAATGAAAACTATAATGCTTTTATCTTACCTTTGCTAAGACTCTTATTCCTAGCTTCTGCATCTCTCTCAATATGTCCCTCAATCTTCTCTCTCATCCTATTATTTCCTAGTTTACTCTCACTTTCTAAAGACTTACGTGTTTACTAGAATTTGCTACATCCTCTAGCTGTCACTCACATTCTCTTTATCTGGCTTCTGTCTTTCTTTCTTTCTTTCTATCTATCTCATCCTCTTTCTCTCGATTCCTCTCATGTCTCTTTGATGAAGAGCAGGATGATTATGAATACCCCTATTATCATGAAGAAACTACCCAAGCCCCTCCCACGCAGTCCGCCCCTCCCTCCATCCCGACAGAGACCCTCGCTGAGCAGGTAAAGAGGGAGAAATTGAGAATGGAGTGAACTGATAAAGATAGGATGAAGAAAAGAATAAGAAAATAAAATAAAAAAGTTTGGAATTTCCAGAAAAAATTCTGGGGCTTGCAGGGCAGCAGTAGAGTAAAGTTAATGTAGTGTCAGATACAATGCAAAAAAAATCATTTGATTTGTACAGCATTTTTACTGAATTAAGAATTTGTTTCTTTAAAAATATAAAGTTTTCAAAGAGACAAAATTGATTGCACACTTAAGACATTTAAAAACAAACTTGAATGTCTGAGAAATTTCAATTAAGTGCTGCCTTGCAAGTTCTGAAATAATGGATTTCAGATATGAGTGATGTCATAACGGAATGATGTGAAAACTAAGTTATGTCACAATTGAAAGATATCGCAATTTAATGATGTCATAATTGAGTGATGTCATAACTGAATAATGTCACAACTAAGTGATGTCACAATTAAAAGATGTCACAATTGAAAGATATCGCAATTTAATGATGTTTTAGTTGAGTGATGTCATAATTGAGTGATGTCATAACTGAATAATGTCACAACTAAGTGATGTCACAATTAAAAGATGTTGATATTTAATGATGTCATAATTGAGTAATGTCATAATTGGACAATATAATATAAATATAAACATAAATTCTTTTATAAATAATTACATTCATCCTCTCTTTTCTGTTTACTTCTGTCTCATGTTTAATGTGATGTAATGTCCCACCTCTTTCCATACAACCCCCGTTTCACCTCGTCACATCACCCGTAAACACTATGTTGATGTTGTTTGTTACCTTCTTGTTGTCTGTTGTCATATATTTGTACTTGTGTCAAAATGTTTGTTGGTGAAACATGCTTGTGTGTATGTGGACTTTTAAGGGGCACTGGAGGCACATCTGACACACACACACGAGAACACACACACAAACACAGAAGATCATGGTTGCACTGTGTTAATCCAACAGCTCTGAACAAAAGCATTTCTTAACAACTAGTTTTAGTACTTTAGTATACTATGAATATATTATATTAGAAATGTTTGTTATACAGTAATTATTGAAGATTTAATCTATGTTTTTTAATGACCACATTTACATGCATATCATCTTCTGCTTAATTTCCTTTTACAAATTTCCTGTGAAAACACAGTATAGATTTGCAACTTTTGCTTTTAGTGAGGCTACTCAACATCGAAATGCAATAGTATTAAAAATCTCTTCATGATCACATTGCTAATGTAGGTGATTCGATTTTTACAGTGCTTACATTTGCTTGTATATTAATTTGTATCAGTTTCTTTTAATACAAGTATGTTTCTTTGATACCTTTACTGCACACAGTTACATTTTGCTGAACACATTGGCTATAAATTATTTTTATGATGCATACATTATTAATATAACCACATGAATTAATCTTAATTTACATATGTGTAAATGTGGTCATTGTGTTGTTTTTGGTCATGCTGAAGTGTAACAACTTTATTTGTATCATAATTGCATGACATCAGTTTTCCCTAAATCTTGGTATTATTCTTACATTTACTTGCATGTTTTCACATTTCACCTGTTGAGTTACACAACATCTCTTGTGTCTTGTGTCACTCCGATCTGTTATTTTATATCACAAGCCGTCTGTGTCCATGTGTTTGTTTATATTTATCTTTTCACTTCTTCATCCTATATTAGGTTTACTTTGGCCAACATTGTTTTCTAACTTATTTTTAATATTGCCTTGTTGACAGTCATTACTTAAGCTAGTTTGTACACAATATTTCTTTTAAAGAGAACAAGTTAGTTTGGGTTTTAGTTTAAGTCTCATTAACTTACACTAGTTATATGTAGGTTAGTATGTGTAGTTTTGATATTAATATGCCTATTTTATTCTCTGGCATTTTTCTGCTTGCCTCATCTTGGGTATAGACCAATCATTCTTCACAATGATTCATATACATAATAATATTAGTATGAATATTGGTAATTGTTGATATTATATATGTGATTTTGCTAGTGTTTGTATTGTATTTAATGAATTGACTTTTCTGTTACATTGTGAAGTATTTATAATGGTCTGACATCACTATCTTAAATGATTAATATGCTTTCCTTGCTGCTTCTGTTTTAATCTCACTGTCTCTCTCTCGTTCTCTTTCTGTGCTGTTGGAAAGCACAGTGTACCAGCCATGCATCATATTTACTACTGAATGCTTTACTGAAGCATATTTCACCCCAGTGTCCCAGAGCAACACGTCCCCATGTGCACAACATGCTGCTTTTTAATGTGGAGAATGGCATTACTGGAAATAAACACTGTCAAATTCTTTATCTTTGCTGGACCAGATGAACTAAATCTTATCTCATTGTATAGTTACTATGTGAATGATTTAATCCGAATTAACATTTTACTGTATCCAGTAATGCCAATAAGATCTCATTTGTTCAAGAGCCAGTAATCTTAAATAATTCTGTTGTCAAACACCAACTTGTTTGTCTCTCTCTTTTTTCTGTCCATCCCCACTCCTTTCAATCCCACCCACTGTCTTTCTGTCCTTTCCATTTCCACAACGTAACTACGTAAATAAAAACATATTCATCAATTAGGGCAGCAAGGCTAACAATGGAAAAACCCCAACCAAACCTACTGCTGCTCCCAAATCTGCAAAGCCAGGAGCTAAACCAGCTAAAGCCAAGCCTTCTTCAACAAAGCCGACCCCATCTGCCAAACTCGCCAAGGCCAAACCTATCTTGCTCTCCAAAATCAAACCCACCAAATCAGCACCCAAACCGAAAGCAACACCAGCTCCAAAGAATGGCAACCAAAAGAAAGCCAGCGACAATGGGGACAAAAAAATAAATAATAATGGCAATAGTAAAGTAAAAGTCAATGGAGAAGCTAAAGCTGGTAGCAGTGCCAATGGGAAGGCGGCTAATGGTAATGGCAAAACAGTTGCAGACAAAAAGACGAACGGCAAAACAGCAAAGACTGAAAAGGCAGCAGTGAGCAAAGTAACAATAGTAAAGAAATCAGAAACAGCCAAAAAGACCCCAGTAACCAAAACTGGGCCTAGCGAGGCTAAAGCCGTGAAAACTGAGATTATCAAAGCTAAAGCTAATCCAGTCCCACCAAAGAATAAAGTGACCAAAACTGTTGTAGAGAAGGTCAAAGTAGCATCCGTCACTAAGAAACCTTTTGTTTCCAAACCCACACCTGCGCCTTTGCCCAATCCTTCAAAGCCCAGGGTCCTGGATGGCAATAACGTCAAATCGATTTCCAAAAATTTCCCGCCCTTCGGCAAGGCTGTTGTGAGCGGCACGACCATCTCTTCAGAAATACCCAAGAAGAAACCAACCAATCGTTATCAACAGGTACAAAATAAGCCTGCGTTGGCTTTCCAGAGCTGTATTTCCAACCTCATCAGTTCAGGAATGCATTCATGAAATATCTCAAAGTAGTGAAATTTGTCTTCAATGAAACACATACTCTGAGAATTTTATGAATGTGGTCCTAGATGGTCCTTTCAGGTCTGCATCTTTGGTTTTAAACAAAACATTTTAAACCAGGCAATATGATTTATTTTGATCTACATTTGACATTAACTACACTTACTTGAAACCAGCTAAAATCCAATCTGGAAACCAGAGAGTAACACCAAGACCAGCTGTGAGGTTGGTGACATACAGACCTTCTGGATCTCCTCCACCCTTTCATATATCAAATGATCTGGAGTGATCATAGGAAGAATATGATAAGCGGTACAGACTGTGACATGGCTGTTTGTGCAGTCTTTTATCTGTCTTTCATTTTATATTCTTTTACTCCAATCTTACAGATCTCTAACTCGGGTAGATGTAGAAAGTAGACCAGTTAAAGCATGTGTTAAGGGTCCCACATATTGAAGTCTTAGGCTCAATGTTACACATGACACAACGACTCTTTTCTCTCTCAAACTTTCTGTTTTCAATTTCTTTTGTATGTGTTGTAATTTGCTGTCCTCTCAATAATATATAAATTATACGCAAGAGATGCCGTTTCACAGAAAATCTCTTCACTGTGAAGCTGCGCTCAGTCGTGAATTGTGGACAAATGTCAAAAAAAGTGTTTATTATTTGTATCTGTGTTGTGTCAATGGTAATGACCATCGACGCTAACATCAACAACTGTGAAGTCAAAAAATCAAAACCAACTTGACTTCAAGTTGACATGGCAATGTGGCTCCTCAAAACAAATCAGATTAAAAGGAAAATCTATCTGGGACCGCTATAATCTTGCTGATCATAAGCCTTTATAATATAAAGGTTTATACCAAGATTTTTGATTCCAGTTGCGAAGGTTTCCTGTTCTGATTTTACTTATTTTATTCGAGAGCAATGGGATTTTGCCAGTCTTGGCCAAAGCGCATTGATCTCCTCTCTCTGCTTTATTCAAAAGACCTTAGCTTCATACTAATCAATCTCCCATTCAAATCTGCTTACCTCCTTCTCAAACCCACCCACCTCTTGGCCTCCTCCAATCAGGATGTAGATCCTGCTTACTCAGAGGCTGACCACACCCCCACAGAGACTGATTATTATGACCCAGTAGAAGAGGCGGGGCCACAGCCAGAAAATGAGATCAATGGATATGAAGAAACCAGTAACAAGGTAAAGCACACCCATAAGTCATCTTAGCAAAATGAAGAACTGACACTGGAGGTGAGACCAGCCTTTGTAAACTTACCTTAAAGCTGCAATCCATAACTTTTTGGGCTTACTTGAGTGACAGGTGATTGCCGTTGCGGTGGTTTCAGCAACCAGGCACATCAGCTTCCACCCGCTGTCTGCGTTTTGCCTATTTTTGTTATCCGGGATTGATGCACGGTGACGCTCTGCCAAGATGGCGACGGCCGCCTCCGCCCACTTTAGGCATCAAAACTGCTCTTCAGAAACCTGAAAGCATCAAACATCACAGACACTACCCCCATGTTTTATACAGTCTATACAGATTACATGTAAAGACAAGTTTATGTTTCAAACAGAGATGGCGATAGAGAGGCAAAAGTTACGCATTGCAGCTTTAACAGCTTCGTATAATAAACAACTCTGCAGCCACTTGTGCCATGATATGTGCTATACATATCTGCAAAATGAATGCATAGCATCCATTTAATCACCTATTCTTTTGTGATTCTTATTTAACAAAGTTTATCTTGACATAAGAACAGATATCTTTAGAAATGGGAATCACACTGAATGGTACAAATATGGAATGAATACCATGCATTCATTTCTAGACAGCTTCTATGGAGAATGAGATATTTTGGGAAGCAAGGTATTACCAACCAGTGGCTCTAAGTACAGTCATTTTACTGTAAGTGATGAAATAACTACTGCAGGTAGGATGTTTATAGATAGACTTTCAGGTTTGTACTCAATTACATAGAAAAGAAATGGACTGTCTACAGTACATGGACTGTAAGTTTAAAGTAAGATGTTGGGTCAACAGTACAAAAAAATGGTAAAACACAAGTAGTGATTAAGTTTTTCTCACGAACTAAATGTTTTACCATAGACCTGAGTGATTCTGTGCTCCCATTAAAAAAATTATCATTACATTTGCACAACATTCAGATCTATGGTCATACATTTTGGTTAAAAGCTTAGTGCTTCGTTTAATGTAATGAGAACAGAGAAATGGACCAAGTACTTTGATGGTTTTTTATTGTAAAAGTTGCTGTTTTAGTTATATCAGATTGTGTACTGTGAGTATGTGCGTGTGTGTTAGCATGTGCCTTTATCTTATGTGTGAATGTGTGTCTCACTTTCCTTAATTTTCTGTATTGAAATCAGGTAAGATTTATTACTTTGCCTCTGTGCTCCATCTTTCTATATTCCTCTGTCTATTTCTATCCCATCACATCAACAATTCTTCCATCTTTCTCTCACTTAAATCACCATCCGTGCCACACCTTCTGCTCCCAATGGTACATCCCAGGTTGATGAGCCTGCACCAGTCGAGGATCTTGACATGGCCAAGACAGGTGGTGAAGAGGTGTCTCATACGCCAGACGAGCCCTTCACTGATGAGTACATAACAGGCGATTTTGGAATGAAGGAGTATGACTATTCCTACAAGGACTACATCGAGCCCATCTCTGAAACCAAGGCAGAAGACACCCTGGGTCCCGCCCTGTCCGCTGTGACAGATGAGGGAGGTGTAAGTTACCCCTGCGCTTTCAAGCAAATTCACTTTCAAGCTTTGAGAAAAGCTGAATTTGAATTTGCTAAAGCTTTATATGTGAAACTTGCAGAGGTTTTGGGCAGAATATTTGAATTCAACTTCTCACACTTAAAGTTTTAAAGTCGCAAATTTGAGGTTAGTGTTTACACAGACTAAGTCAAGTTTGGTTTGAGTAATGTGTTAGCAAATGGAAATAGTTTCCCTGTTTGCAAGCCTTGTTCCTGCAGGACTTAAACACTGTTTCATTGAAACGTATCAATGATTCTTCTGCAAGTCTACATATAATGCTTATTTCACTGAAGCACTATCAGTATTGGTTGACTCGGCTGCTCTTATGCTGATTTAAGACTAAAGACGAATTTCATCAGTTCTTGATCAGCATTAAAGAACAGAATCATCCTGGAAGAGACCCTGCACTGACTTTAGTGGATTATCTGTATAAAAATGTGTACTAGTTGCTTTAGTTTCCTAGTTCAAACATGCTTAACATGTAAACGGCTCTTACCAACAGATAAGTGGAATTTCTAAACATTTGCTCCAGCTTAGCAAGCATTTAAGGTAATATCGAACCATGATGTCATAGATTTTGAGTTATTTATGAGTCCCAGTGCATTATGGGATGTCTTATGTGCTGTATATTCCAAAAGGATTTTAAAGCAGGTGGGTGTACAATGCTTAGCTACAGTATAGTTCATCCTAGGCTAAAGCTGTGGATTTCCACTTAAGACTTACCCACTGGATGTGCAAATCAATTTGAATTATATCTTTGAGATTGTAAACCTACAGTAAGTATCTATGTAATAAACATTGCATAGACCACAGAAATATCTGTTAAGAAAGCAAAAACCCTCACTACTGTGGTTTGCATTTATAATACATTTCTGTGATTGAAATGGGCCACTGAAGAAGGAAGATTCTTGTCTGCCTGACTCAATATGAAGAATCATCTCAGTGGGCATTTTCAATCAGATTTTGACATTTAAGGATATGCTTTCCTCTTCGAATATTATTGAAAAACTTTTATGCATGGTCAGTTTCTTCAAATATTTTGTATTGACTGGGATCTGTTTTGGGTTACATATCTGTTTTCCTCAGGCTTCTTTTCGAGCAATGAAAGGAGAGAAGGGCGAGCCTGCTGTCCTTGAACCTGTAAGCATTAGTCACTTTTCTAATCTAAACATTAACAAACTATGATAAGAGTTCGCATTTGAGTTTAAGTTACAATGAAGCAACCACTGCATCTGTGTAGATGTGTCATTCATCCAGGCCACCAGAGGGTGCCATTAATTATCCCATTAATATCTATTAGAACAATTTGGCACTTTTGTATAACAAAAAATGTATAGTAGATTTATTTTTAAACGTTTAAAAAAGAACAATTCGAATTACAAGTTTGTTTAATCAGTCTGAATGTTATTTATTTTCTTTATTTGTATTTTTTCTCACAGGGCATGCTGATTGAAGGACCACCAGGACCAGAAGGACCAGCAGTATGTACATTCTTTCTAAATGTTTTTTATAGATTTCTTATCTAGCCCCCAGAACAAACAATATAAAATAACCTTACTTTCTAAAGTGTATGTAAAGATAGATTCAGAAGGAATTTATATAGAAATTTAGGCCTAGTCCACACAGACACGTTTTTTCTCCAGCATTTAGAAAAAATCCCATCCACACATGCTCGGTTTATAAGAAATCTCTGCCTACATGAAAATGCAAAAACACGCTATCACGTGCTATCAAGGGCATGCCACACCAGAAGGCGGTAATATTACCCTAATCCTAAAGCCATGTTGGCCAATCAGAAGCCTTAATCAGAATCACAAACCCGGGTTTTACTGTCTACATGACACACTGCAACCCTGGCAGGGTTTTTTAAAAATGTCCGATTTCAGTGACCTGATACTGCGTTTCCGTGTGGACGAATGGCCGAACCATGTAAAAAAGTCATTAAAAAAATATATTATAAAAATGTCCATGTGAACAGGTCCCTAGACAGTACCTATTAAAAATCAATCGCAAGTCTCTTGAGGCCCATATTGGCAACACCACTTGCAGCTTGTTTCCAATCAGTAAACTAAGTTACAAATTTCTCTGATGACTTAGCTTCCCTTTTAAATAAAATATATGAAAATGACCAGTTTGATATGACAGCAATGGAAACATAAATATTTATGAAAATATCTCAAATATATTTTTCACGTTGCTCATGCACTTTCTAAAGTAAAGAATGTTTGCAAAATTAACTTTATAAAATGAATACTGTAACATTTAGCTTTTAATAGTGTCTTTCTCTCTGCATTAGGGTCTCCCTGGCCATGCAGGACCGAGTGGCCCACCTGGTTCTGTTGGTGATCCTGGTGAAAGGGTGAGTATATGCCTCTAAAATGTTTTAGACAGTTTTCATACTTTAGATGCTGTTAAAGGCAAATGTAATGGTAAAGGTGCTCTTGACTCAGTTTTTCAGTAATTTGTAAGAGTCTAAAGCCTTCTAATCAGTGATATTGGGTGTTTCTACAGGGTTTTCCTGGTAAGGCTGGTCTACCTGGAGCAGATGGTGTCCCCGGACCTCCAGGAACTTCTGTCATGCTTCCTGTAAGTACCTCTGTATCCAGTTTAGTCTACTTTTGGTCAGCGAAATGAACTCTGCATGATAATTGCACACACTTTGTGTAGTAAATGCTGCTCCATCTGAAGTGATGGCAATTCACTTGTAATCAAGGAACCGGCTTTACTGATGAGATGCACATGACAATCGCATGCGATTTATTGTGCAGCCCTAGTATTCAACCCTTTAATGATACTCAGACTCATCTTGCACTAGATGTCTAGGTTAAATAATTGTTAAATATAATTGTTAATAGCATGAAAATCTGACTTTTTCCAAGTGCTAAAATTGGGTCCCCAGTGCATTTATAATCCTAGAAAATGTGAAAAAGAAAAACCTGTAGCTTTGTTTTGGTAAACCATTCTCTGCAAGCAAATAATAGCTCATTCAGATTTCACCTGTTTTGTGACATAGGTAGCTAGTCTTATTACAGTAATACCACCCCTTAATCTGCACTATCCAACGGCACTGCCATTTAGTGCAGAGAGAAAGAGAGAGAGAAAAAAATTGACAGCACAATTGAGTTTCAATTTCAACAAACCACCATTATGTTGATCAGTGCTTGCATTTCATCAACTCATTTGCATTTTAAAGGATACACCCAAAAATGGCAAATTTTTGCTCGCACCTACAAAGTAGCAATTTTAACATGCTATTTTTTGAGCTAAAATTTCACATAAACACTCTGGGGACACTAAAGACTTAATTTACATCTTTAAAAAAATCTCATAATATGACCCCTTTAAATAACTGATAACAGCTTTGTGATTGTAAAACTTTGAGGAAGGTGGTGTGCTTAATGCCTAACATTCTTATTGTTCTGCATTGATACACACATTGGAACATTTTCAGACTCAAAAAGGTTAAGATTAGGCCCTTATAATCTGGACACCATCCTGCAATGGTAACTTAACCATTATAAATGCTGATCAGCATGTCCGGCACAAGATGAGTTTTAAAACTATGCCATTCTTTGGAAGATCACATTGACAGTAAAAGTAAAATGGACTTAAAAACAATGAAAATAAACCTACTGGACATGTCAATTTATTGATTTCCAAACTTCTTTATGTTCCTGTAGTTCCGCTTTGGACAGAGTGGTGGCGAAAAAGGGCCCAGCGCCTCCGCACAGGAAGCCCAAGCACAAGCCATTCTGTCTCAGGCCCGGGTAAGAAGCTGCTATCATACAACAATAATTTGATATTTTTTGCTATTTGACATTGACGTTGACTGTACATAATGTATAATAAATAGCATTTCCTCCTAACTAGTTGGCTCTGAAGGGTCCATCTGGGCCAATGGGCTATACTGGCCGTCCTGGACCTATGGTAAGAAAACTTGATTTACTTCATTATTAGTTAACAGACTGAGATGTTAATTTCCATTTCTAGATGTTTCTTGTTGTGATTATTGTGATGTTTTTAATTTCTGTTGAATCTTAAATAGGGATTGCCCGGAAGTCCTGGATTTAAGGGAGAAGGCGGGGACCCTGGTCCACAGGTAAGGACTTGCGTTTATGTATTATTATGATCATAATTCAATAAATAGACACTGTTCAGGCATTGATCATCCTTTACTCTTCTGTTGCTCTTCAGGGCCCAAGAGGTCCTCAAGGAATGTCTGGTCCTCCTGGCAAAGCCGGTCGAAGGGTGAGTCTAGTAAAGTCGCTCTGAATGTGCTTCCTTTAATTGTTATCAATGGGGGTTGCTAAAATTTCTGGCAACACCTTAGCAACTCCCCAGTTACAACCTTACAGCTACCAAACAATGATCTGGCAACCACCCAGAGCAATTTTGCATAATGGGGGGAAGTACTGCATGAGAAAGTAACATCACTTTAAAAGTCTAGTTGGTTTATATTTGATGTCTCCTGCAGGGTCGTGCTGGTGCTGATGGAGCCAGAGGAATGCCAGGAGAATCTGGAATTAAGGTACGTCTTTTAAGCATGTGCATTTTTTAGCTTTACGTATAGTCCAGCTCATGATCTGGAGTATCTGCATCTTTAATTTACTACTTCTTATTTGTGTGCTTCTATAATAGGGTGACCGTGGCTTTGATGGCCTTCCTGGTTTGCCTGGTGATAAGGGTTATCGCGTAAGTGCTTATTTGTCATCATAATCTCTGCTACAAAACTTAATGAGATGCCTACCAGGACATTTTAATGCATGCTTTTGTTACAAAGGTAATCTTGGTGTCATATCTTCTTTTGTCTAAATTAAATCGAAGGCAGCATTGTTTATATCATTTGCAGAAAATACCCAGAATGCATTATATGGGCTAGAATGTGGAGCATAGCTATAAAATAATTACCATAATATTTTTGGTTTTCCTTAGGGTCAAACTGGTGGAATGGGACCCCCAGGACCCCCTGGAGAAGACGGAGAGAGGGTATTTACAAAATATATTATTTTGTGGTGTCACAGTAATAAACATGTCAATGTATGTTGGGATGTGATTGAATTTAATGTGATGCCCTGACCTCCTTTTTTTCTGACATCACTGTTTCTTCTTGTTTTTACCTTTTCTTGACCATTTTCAGGGAGATGATGGAGAGGTCGGACCCAGAGGTCTTCCAGGTGAACCGGTAAGTCTTTCTGTGAACCCATATCACAGTAAAAATAATTCTCGTAGCCTACATAACATAAATCCATAAGCTCAGCGATATGAGTTTATGTTATAAGTCTTTGATGAGGCATATCTGCTCTCTTATTCTGTAGGGGCCCCGTGGTTTGCTGGGACCTAAAGGGCCCTCTGGACTTCCAGGACCTCCTGTGAGTATTTATTAAATGCACAACTTGAAAAAAAATACATACGATCATCAGAAACTAAATTTACGATGTATTTGTGCACAAAAATACATATGTTTCTTTCTGTAATTTGTTATCTATTTTATCTGTCTCTCAGGGTGTTCGTGGAAATGATGGTCCTCATGGTCCAAAAGGAAACTTGGTCAGCATATTATGAAAAAAAATTGGCATATGTAAAACATAAATAGTAAAAATAGCAAACCTATATGAAAAAAATAAAAACAACATTATCTCCTCTCATTGTCCAACCATTCTTTTTCTCTTTCCATTTTTTAGGGACCACAAGGCGAGCCAGGTCCTCCAGGACAGCAGGGGGCACCAGGAACACAGGTAAACAATTAAACAATTTTTAATTTTAAATTGATCACTACGGTGGCCGACAGGGGTCACTGCACTGGAAAAAACACCAGCAAACAAATACAGAAACATGCTGCAAATTCTCACAACAACATGTGTTGTCAAACTGATGAAGATGTTTTCTTAATTTGCTGGTGTTTTATCTATTTGCATGTATTTTCTTTCGTTGCAGTGCAGTGACCCCTGCCGGCCACCATATATTACAGTTTAAAGTCAGAGCCACATAAACAGTTAACTCCAAATTCTTCAGTTTTTGGCAAATTATTTTTCTTGAGTACTTGAGAGAAAGTTATTCAGTCTTAATGTTTTTTTTTTGTGAACACAGGGAATGCCAGGACCACAGGGTGCTCTTGGACCACCAGGAGAGAAAGTGAGTCTTTTATGATTCATAGAATAAATAAGCAATTATGTTTTTATGATGCTATTTTAATACCATTGCCCTACCCAATAACAGTGATGTAATTTCCTGTCTTCTATTAGGGACCCACAGGAAAGCCAGGTCTCCCGGGAATGCCCGGAGCTGATGGCCCTCCAGTAAGTTCTAGACAGAGTTTTTAACCTGTAATTTAATCAAAAACAGGAATGTTATTCAAAGCAATTGTACATGGCTTTGCATTATGTTTGCTAAAATATGTCCCATTTATTTTTGTCCCACAGGGTCATCCAGGAAAAGAAGGGCCTGGTGGAACCAAAGGAAATCAGGTGAATTCATGTCATAAATTTAATACACTGCTTTACTCACTGCTTTCTCCTTAAAGATCCCTAAAGTAAATATCAACTGTGTATAAACTGTATTTACAGTGTGTCTACAAAAAGCAACAAGGATAGCAGTGGTTTCAAATGTCTAAAGAACAAATAGTATATTTATTTAAAAAAAAGTGTTGTGTTGATATTGGTGAAGATGGTGATGCTGATGCTGACTTGACACACATCTTTTTCTGAAAGTTTTGAATACTTTTAAAAGTGTGAAGTTTGGAGGTCATGGTAAAGGCCTACAGACAGAGACAGGTTGTCAAGGGATCAAAGCAATTATGTGACTGTGGAGTCTAACCAAAATGACCTTGCATTATCTATCTATAAAACAGAAAATTCTTAAATACCTTATATTAATTTTTACTGTTTATATTTAGGGTCCAAATGGTCCTCAAGGATCTATCGGCTATCCTGGCCCTCGGGGAATAAAGGTAGACGAATAAGTAATTTTGTTTAATGCAAAATGCAAAAAAGGTTTTGTTCTGTTTGTTTCACTATGGATGTTATCATACTATGTACACTGTAAAAAATAATGCACTGGATTTACTTAAAATACAGTGCATCATTTTTGCATCCACTTTTTTAGTAAGTTTTACTTTTTATTGCATAAATTGCTTAAAATTCCATGTAATAGTTACTTAAAAAAATGGATGCAAAAATTATGCACTATATTTTTAAGTAGATCCAGCCTTTATTTTTTGGAAATCATGGAATGATCATTTTGTTAGACAGTGTTCATGATGGTTTTATAGTCCAGGCCTATCACTGTTTTGGACTGGAAGTTTAAGAACGGCTGTTGGATTGATATTAATTTGCAGCATTTGTACTATGAAACCATTAGACCATCAGATAATATTATATTTATGACATTCACAGGGAGCTCAAGGTATTCGTGGACTTAAGGGTCATAAGGGAGAGAAGGTGAGTGTTTTTATAATAACAGATATTAATATTTATATTGATTAATTATAAATCTTGATAATAATTAAAGTCAGGTTTAGTTTAATTTTGATATTGAATAAGTTCAGTCAGTTGTGACCTATCTGTACCACATATGCATAAATGTCTTATGATAGCTTACACATAATTTTTTTTTTATTTAGGGAGAGGACGGCTTCCCTGGAATCAAAGGAGACTTTGGTGTGAAAGGAGATAGAGTATGTCTTACATAAATAACACACATGATGCAACTGTGTGGATCTTTGCCTTTAACTCAAACACTGCATAAGAATATATGTATGTTTCTATAATACTACATTAAGTTTGAATTCAATTCAGTTGTGTTATCATTAACAGGGTGAGGTGGGAGTACCTGGCCCGAGAGGAGAGGACGGACCTGAAGGCCCGAAGGGTCGTTTCGGCCCCCCTGGTGAAATCGGTCCTATCGGCCTGGTGGGAGAGAAGGTAAGTTTCATTAATTAAAGTTAGAGGTGGCTGCTAGTTTTGAGTTTATATATTTTGTGTATTCACAGACAGATATGCGCAACATAATACTATCAAATATTCTTAAGATTTAATATTATTGCATATCATTTAAATATTTTCTTATGTCATTTCCAGGGTAAACTTGGTGTGCCTGGACTTCCTGGATATCCTGGAAGACAAGGAATCAAGGTCAAATAAACTATTAATAAAACTTATGTGATATGCAGGCAACATTTTCAAAGGATTTTTCATCAATGTAATTGTGTTTTAAGGGCTCCCTTGGTTTCCCAGGATTCCCAGGTTCAAATGGTGAAAAGGGATTAAGGGTGAGTTTTTAAACTGTTTAAATCAATTTTAGCACAAATATAGAGATTATTATGTGAAGTAAAGGCTATGACTAGTAAAGACATAAAGTAAGGGGTATTGGTTACGTATGTACTGTATAATAGAAATACTGCATTTATGCTCAAGGTTAAAGTCCTTTATTATATCCTTTATTATGTCCTTACCTATATTATTCCATTTATCAAGCAATAAGGATCTGCCCCACATGCATCTGCAAATAAAAACTACTCTATAATTGTAGGGCTTTTATTTTGTATACTTATTTTTTTTTTTCTAGGGTTTGGCTGGTAAAGCTGGCCCAAGAGGTCAAAGAGGTCCAACGGTAAGAGCTTGTTTTGATCAATTCTCTAATTTCTTATATATTCATGGTCATTTTATGATATTTGTGAATCTAAGACTGATAGTATTCTTTATGATTTTTTAGGGTCCCAGAGGGCAAAGGGGTCCCCGAGGGTCAACAGGAAAATCAGGTCCTAAGGTATGAACATCATTTGGGGGAACATATCTTATGATCATTGTAGTCAGCGATGATAGATCATGTAACCAATTCTTTTTTGATATTGTAGGGTGGCTCTGGAAGTGACGGCCCACCTGGACCACCAGGAGAGAGAGTGGGTTTATTTAAATGCAACTATATTCATTTCAATATAAAAATGTTTTAGTTGAACTTTAATTAAATTTACATTTTACAGGGACTAACTGGACCACAAGGTGTAAATGGATTCCCTGGGCCAAAGGGACCGCCTGTAAGAGACAATTTATTAGTTTTATCTAATACAGAAATGTCCATTATGTGTATATGTGTTATTTATATGTTGCATGATTTGTGAAGGGACCCCCAGGAAAAGATGGACTGCCTGGACACCCCGGACAAAGAGGCGAAGTTGTGCGTATCTTCTGTTTCTGTGTATAAGGTACAATATTTCAAGTCAGATGTACAGCGGTTGATCATTTCTTGTTTTTTTTTAGGGTTTCCAAGGCAAAACTGGACCACCTGGGCCACCAGGAGTTGTCGGACCACAGGTGCGTTTTTGCTCAAAATGTGTACCTCCATTAAACAAGCAGCACCATTTTCTTATCGATCTGACTTATCTTTAGTATCAACGTATTAAATTGCAGTCTGTATAAAATATTGAACAATATAAGCTTTAGTTAAAGCTAGTTCTTGTTTAGGGTCCATCTGGTGAGACCGGTGCCTTGGGTGAGCGTGGCCACCCCGGACCCCCAGGACCACCCGGTGAGCAAGGTCTGTCTGGCCCATCTGGTAAAGAGGGAACCAAAGGAGATCCCGGTCCACCTGGTGGGCCAGGTAAAGATGGACCACCTGGACTGAGAGGATTCCCAGGAGAGAGAGGATTACCAGGAACACCAGTAAGAAAACTCACCCAAGAAAACAGCATCTCAAACTGACTTTTATATTGTACAACCTTTTTATTCACATAAATGCTTAACCTGTGTTTTCTTTAGGGCGGTGGTGGACTCAAAGGAGGTGAAGGCCCTGCAGGACCACCTGGACCCGCTGTATGTAGATCATATCCACTGCCATTTAGTTTAGTACCAAAACATGTTAAGAGTGTTTTTGAGAATCACCTGTATCATTTTTAAGGATGTAACCCAAATTCACTTTCTTTGCAGGGATCTCCTGGTGAGAGAGGACTTGCTGGTACTGCAGGCCCTATTGGCCCACCTGGACGTCCTGGACCTCAGGGGCCTCCTGGAACTGCAGGAGAAAAGGGAGTGCCGGTTCGTGTCAAGTCCTCATTTTTTCTGTATCTATTAGAGGGATATATATTACACATTTGTCACAGAAGATGATTTAATTTGCCGGGTGAGAAAGGTCCGATTGGTCCAGCTGGTCGTGATGGCATCCAAGGTCCGGCTGGTCTGCCAGGCCCTGCTGGACCTGCGGGTGTTGCTGGAGAGGATGGAGATAAGGTCAGTTATCTTTTTATATCATAATGTAAGATCATCAGAATCATATGCATGTTCTTTTCAGAAATTAAAGTCTGTATTATTCTGTGCCTAGGGTGAGGTCGGAGAACCAGGACAAAAGGGAGGTAAAGGATCCAAGGGTGAACATGTAAGTCAATTGCATAGTCTGCATTTTTTTCTTGTATTTATTTTTGTGAATATAATATTAATCGATCTATCAATCAATTATTTGTGTATTTACAGGGTCCTCCTGGTCCGCCTGGACCAATGGGTCCTGTTGGACAGCCTGGTGCAGCTGTAAGTATGAAGGGAACATACAGTACATGTATTGAAATCATACACATGATTGGACAATTAAATAGTCATTACAATCAATCCCATTTTAAAACTTTTACCCCACTCAGGGTGCTGATGGTGAGACAGGTGCAAGAGGTCAACAAGGGCCATTTGGTGCTAAAGGAGATGAAGGAACCAGAGGATTTCCCGGACCTCCAGGTCCCATTGGACTGCAGGTATATTAAATAAACGTTCTTGATTTTTTCAGTCAAACCCATTAAACTACATAAAGCATGCTTCAGTTTTGTTCATACTTTTTTGTGTTTTTAGGGGTTGCCTGGACCATCAGGAGAAAAGGGAGAAGTTGGAGATGTTGGGCCATTGGTGAGTCTTGGTGGCAAATTTTTTACTACTGTGTATCCAGTAGTTGCATAAAATAAAAAAATGTAATCATCTTAAGATGGATGTGTATAATGGGTCCATGAAGTATTATATAAGGTATACTTGATAATCTGTGTGTTGTTGATTATGTTTTTCTGTAGGGCCCTCCGGGTCCCCCAGGTCCACGTGGTCCAGCTGGTCCTAATGGAGCTGATGTGAGTAACTTTTACTTAATTTCACATAATTACTACTAACAACTAATTTTAATTGGACAAATATTTAAACATCCTATTTTCCAGCTTTACCATTACAATATAAGCATCGTCTTCATTGCTGTTCTCATTTTTTGGTCCTTTATGTCATGTGTATTCCAGGGTACTCAAGGTCCTCCAGGAGGTTTGGGTAATCCAGGTCCCATAGGAGAGAAGGCAAGTATAGAAGATGCTTCAAAGATGTCAACTACACAATTGACAAGATATAGTGATTTTATTATTGGCTTACCTGACTTTTTATTTGTAATAACAGGGTGAGCCTGGTGAATCTGGACCACCTGGTGTTGGCGGAGAGCCAGGAAAAGTGGTAATTTACCGGCATACCAACCTTCTTTTGCCACATGGCTGATATGATATATATTTTATCGGCTAATGTACACTTAATGTATGCATTAAAATATGTTCATATACAAAATTCACTTATCGAATGATAGGGTCCGAGAGGAGAGCGTGGCGAGAAGGGAGAGGCTGGGCAGCCTGGCACAGCTGGTCCTCCTGGTGGAAAGGGACCTACTGGAGATGATGGACCTAAAGGAAATCCTGTATGTATTAAAAACAACACAGCCTTAAAACAGGAAATATGTCTCTGCATTACTCTCCAGCATCTTATATTTGTCTCTTCAAGGGTCCTGTTGGTTTCCCCGGTGATCCCGGCCCACCTGGTGAAGTTGGACCACGGGTAAGTAGAGCATCTTTTATTTAGAAACAAGTCACGCTATGAATACAAATGTGTTGACTTAAAGCAAAAAAACTGAACTGGTGTATTATTTCTAAAATTTTGTACGGGGCCAAGATGGAGCAAAGGGAGACCGTGGAGAGAGCGGTGAACAAGGAGAAGCTGTGAGTGAAAGTTTCAAACTGTTCTGTACCAGGTGTTTCTTACAGCATATTTTATTCACTATGGTCTTTGTATGGATTTAGGGGTCTCCTGGACCAACTGGTGAGAACGGACCACCCGGACCTCCAGGAAAGAGAGTAAGATCACCATGACAACAGCCTCCATTAAATGACAGTAGATCTGCTGATATAAATATATGTGAAGTGCAGTTGTATCTGCACTTGATACGGATCAGTAGGGGGAAGCGGGGCACAACCTAACGCTTTTTGGTTTTGGCTCAATCATTAAAAAAATATTTAAGTTTGATTAATTATATTTTTACACAAGCAACACACATATTTCTGCTACAAATGAACATTTGAAGTTTGTTTCTAGTACTTACCATTCTTGGACAAAAACACCAAACGTGACAGAAGTGCAAACGTTACAACTTATCCCATAGGTGGGGTTAATAGTAACAGGCAGGGGGTTAGTTGTAACACTTGCTAAAAATTAAGTTTCCAGGCAAATATTTCAATACTTTTTTGTCTATATACTAGAAGTGGATATTGTTTATATATCTGTTTATAATAGTGAGGTATCCACACTGTATTCATTCATCCAGCCCTTTTCTAACAATAGTTCAATTATAAATGGATGCAAATGTCTAAATATGTAAGAAAAAGCAGCACAA
The DNA here is from genome assembly GCF_027580225.2 of Misgurnus anguillicaudatus. Classification (NCBI taxonomy): domain Eukaryota; kingdom Metazoa; phylum Chordata; class Actinopteri; order Cypriniformes; family Cobitidae; genus Misgurnus; species Misgurnus anguillicaudatus. The sequence goes on from NC_073356.2 coordinate 31,803,642, forward strand.
TTATGACAAAAATTTTTTTTATATGTGACCCAGTCTGTAATAACCATACTACAGTTTGAAAATCAAATTCTGAGATAATGAGCATCAACGTCTGATTTTAGACATTCATTTCATTCTTTGACGTGACCTTATTCAATCAATAAAGATATGAACAAAAATAAATTTTAAGACATGATTTTTGATAAAACAGGCACATTTATTTTGTTGGCAGCCAGCACTCATTCGTGTGTAGCCTATTTAAAACAACGGCAAGAATTACTCTAACGTTAGTGGTTTTCATATCGTAAGTGCTGAGGGGTTAGTTGTAACACAGCGTTACAATTAACCCCGCTGGGTCAAAATATTTTCAAGCCCACCAAAAAAGTTGCTAAGAGCTGCAGACATATTTCAAAACGATGTTATGTTTTAGTTAACAAGACACTGATTAATATGACATAGCATTGGATTTGGTATCTTACACCAAAACGTCCATGAGACAACTAACCCTGCGTTAGTTTTTACCCCATGCACCCCTACTGTATAACATTACATTTAACTATTTGACCTATTTTGTAAACTGTAAATGGTGTGATTTTAGGGTCCTCCAGGAACAAGGGGACCAGAGGGCCGAGAGGGAGAAAAGGGAAGCAAGGTAAGAACAACTGAGAATGTAACTGCAACAAATAAACACTCTCTCTTTATATATTTTTCTCTATTATATATAATTTTTTTCATATGTTAATAGGGAGAATCAGGTGCTCTTGGACCTCCAGGAAAGACTGGACCCGTAGGTCCACAGGGTCAGCCAGGAAAACCAGGAACTGATGGTTTAAGAGGATTACCTGGATCAGTGGTAAGATGACCAAACATGTTTGTTAAAAACAATCATAGCATTTAAGACTTTGGCCTCGTGCACACTGCAAGCTTTTGGGAGTGACAACCGCATTTAAATACGGGAGTGAATCCCCTAAATGTTCATTTCATGTCTGTACGGAACAAGACTCACTCCTGAAAATATGATGATTGACACAGAGATAACAATAGCAACGTTCTGCCGTCTCACGTGCTTATCACTCACAGCTTTTACCAAAATAATTTAACAGCGTTATGTTTTGCAATAAACCTCCGTCTTGGCGTTGTGCATTGTACGCATTTTTGAGGCTGCTCCATGGCGCGCTGTCTTGCAGGGTTGCCAGGTCCTCGTCTGTTTTGTTCGTATGTACCGTTTTGCCGCTTAACCGTTAAGGCTTTCAGAAGAGAGACATGTCATGTCCATGATGCACGTTTAAACACTTTATTAACTACTAGTTGATCAGTTCGGTTATGTACACACACTATGCAGAGTTTCTGTAAATGCAGTTGTCACTACCTGCATTTTGCAGGAGTTAATTCGGTGGTAAAATGCGGTTGTCAGTCCCATAAATTACTAAATTGTGTGTGTACAGAACAGGATTAAGCATTAAAAGGTGAAGTGACAACCGAATTAATATAAAGTGTGTACGGGACCTTTGTGACTACATACAGACATCAGACTATCTTGCATAATTGTGATTTTTCTTGTTTTACAGGGTGAACAAGGTTCTCCAGGTCTTGCTGGTCAGAAGGGACCTGTTGGACCCATGGTAAGACTGTCCGTTCTCAGATTTATAGTAATGAATTGAGCATATAATTTATTGAAATGCATTGAATAACAAATTGCTAATTTTTCCTCACAGGGTCCTCCAGGTTTACCTGGTCTCCGTGGGGATCCAGGTTCTAAAGGTGAGAAGGGACATCCAGGTATGCTCGGTCTGATTGGGCCTCCAGGTGAACAAGGAGAGAAAGGTGACAGAGGTCTGTCGGGACCCCAGGGATCACATGGAGCCAAGGGTGAAACGGTAAAGTCTGGTTATGAATTTATCAAAATATATCACGTCTTATGTTCACCAGACATCAAAAATCGTAAAGGAATGTAAAGTTGTTTTCAGTTCATGATGTGTCATATTGTATTGTAGGGTATACCTGGTGCAACTGGACCTCTCGGCCCTTCAGGTCCAGCTGGTATGCCTGTGAGTATCATTTCAATGCAGTCTATTCTGCAAAGCTCGTAGACATATGATGCATGAATTGATGATACATGTTGTTGGTTGCTTGGATGAACTGATGTGATGTTTCTCTCAGGGTCCAAGGGGTATCAAGGGAGCTAAAGGTGCCTCGGTGAGTAATTCTGAGTAATACTTTTTAATTCAATTATTTTAAAAATAGATCTTGTTTTTGTCTAACACTAAATGTTTCTCTGTGGTTCAGGGTGGAGCTGGTCCTAAAGGAGAGAAAGGTGTACCAGGACAACCAGGACCACCTGTGAGTATACACATCTTTAATATGCAAGATTAGTGACATATAACCGTGGAGATGATCTTTAAAAACATGCAATCATTTACAAGATTAAGGAGATTTCTGCACTAAATTCTCCTTTATCTTTAGGGACCCCCTGGTGAAGTCATCCAGCCCTTGCCTATTCACATCCCGAAGAAATCCAAGCGCTCCATCGATGCCAGTAAGATGTTTTCTGACACTGAGGCTGCCGACACCGCTGGCACAGAGTTCTTGACGGGTAATGAAGGTATGGAGGAGATCTTCGGTTCACTCAATTCCCTGCGCCAGGAGATCGAGAGCATGCGATTCCCATTGGGAACGCAGGAAAGCCCGGCACGTACCTGTCAGGACCTCCATCTCAGCCAGCCAGAATTGAAGGATGGTACGATTGTCATAGTTAATGTGTGATTGACATATTCACTGACCAGTTGAAAGGTACCAAATCAAGGTTATCATTCATTTATTCAGGCGAATATTGGATTGATCCAAACCAAGGATGCGCCCGCGACTCCTTCAAGGTTTTCTGCAATTTCACAGCGGGAGGAGAGACTTGCTTGTATCCAAGCAAATCAGTAGAGAACGTAAAGATATCTGGTCATGTTTGTAGGTTACGTATGAAATCTTACGTTTTAATTCACTGTATATCCTCTCACAGGTAAAGATGAACTCTTGGTCGAAAGAGAAGCCTGGTTCCTGGTACAGTCAGTTTTCTAATGGAAACAAGGTGAGTCTATCAGATGAAAAAAATCACATCATCGCTGCTCTCAAATCTCATAGGCAAGTTTTATTACAATTAGAGACAAAGACATAGGTGGAGTCTGGGGAGGGGGCAGGGGGGCACTGCCCCCCCAGACCAGAGCCAATTATGATTTTGTTTGAGCTGTTAATGAAATAGAAATATAAGAATACATATTTTATGTTTAAACTTAATATTTTAATGGGTAGACTAAGTAACTTAAGGCTAAGCTAATTTTTACTAATTAATATAAACCATGTGTGAAACCATGAAACGCACTAATTTAAAATATTACAATACCATTGTTTGCCAATAGGTGCACCCCAAGCACAAATGCCAAACTCCGCCTATAGACAAGAAAACTCCCAAGTCATTCATATTAAAATGAAAGTTGAGTTAATTTGCATTGATGTAAGCATTAGCAAACCATTGGCACAAATAGTTGAAAAGAGTTTACACATGTAAATGAGCTGTGATGAGGAAATCACCAATAGGTATGCATATAGTGGAGGTCATGTGATCTGACTTCTTGTACAGCTGAATACTGAAGTTTATTAGCACATCGACTTGGCGACCTGGAGCTCAGTTGGTAGAGCATTGCGTTAGCAGTGCAAAAGGTCATGGACTCGATTCCCAAGGAAAACATAGAGATAAAAATGTATAAATCGAATGCATTATAATTACATTGGATAAAAGCATCTGCCAAATGCATACATGTTAAAAAGATTACAGTAATAAGTTGATGTATTGATTCTTTGTGTTTTAGTTTACATATGTTGACGTGAGTGGAGAACCTGTGGGTGTCGTCCAGGTGGGCTTCTTGCGGTTGCTTAGCATCCAGGCCCGTCAGAATCTTACCTATCATTGCCATCATTCAGTAGCCTGGTCTGACCGCACCGCTGGCAACGGTTACCAGAGGGCGCTTCACTTCCAGGGTGCCAATGATGAGGAGCTGAGCTATGAGAGCAGTCCTTACATCAAAGCCCTCATCGACGGATGCTCTGTAAGTTTCTTCAACCTGTTTCAAAGCAACAAATAATGATAAATGATAACAAATAATACGTGACCCTGTACCACAAAACTAGTCATAAGAGTATTTTTTTAAAATCTATATCTATGTATCATCGTCATTTGTTAAGATAGGACATTATTTGGCTGAGATTCAACTATTTGAAAATCTGGAATCTGAGGGTGCAAAAAAATAAAAATATTAAGAAAATCGCCTTTAAAATTGTTCAAATGATGTCCTTAGCAACACATATATTACTAATGGTAAATACTTTTTTATATAAATTTATGGTAGGAAATTTACAAAAACTCTTTATGGAACATGATCTTAACTGTTAAGCGTCACCGTCCCATATACGGGACACCTAAGTTTACTTCAATATTGTTGATGTACATTTTAATCTATCACTACAAATATATCGTTGGAAAGGTCTAAGCCTCTAGAATACATATTTCAACAGTGTTTTATAAAATAAATTATGTAGGGAGATTAATTAATTCATTTATTAAGAAAGTGTGCCTCAAAACATTTATATCCTGCTAAATGTCACTGTCCCGCCAGCGGGACGCCTACGATTATTCAGTGTTTTTGCATGTGAATTCTTATCCAGTCTTGACAACAAAAAAAGCTCTAAGAGTTTAGAGATTTAATTTATGATCAGGATTTGGGAAAATGAATGACATAGTGAGAGCCATTTTCTAAAAAGCCACGGGTCCACAGGTGGGCCCATGTTTTTACTATATATTTGTAACATTAATACCCTATCTAAACCTAAAATATCTTGACAAACTATATATCATTGGAAAACTCTGCGAGTGTAGTTTTTTAATTTGATCATCATTTGGGGGAAATTATGACGTAGTGAGAATCAGTTACTAAAATGTCACCGGGCCACAGGTGGACCCAATTTGTTTTTACATATGTATAGCACTAATACCCTGTTCTAAACCTAAACAATCTTGACAAACTATACATCATTGGAAAGCTGTAAGAGTGTAGTTATCATATATCATCACCATTTTGAGAAAGAAATGACGTAGTGAGAGTCAGTTTCTAAAAGGTCACAGGCCCACAGTAGCCAAATTTGTTTTAATATAGTTATTATAACACTAAAACCCTACTCTAAACCCAAAACATGTTGAAAAATGATCACTAGAAAGCTCTCAGGATGTAGTTTTCATATGTCAAGGTCATCTGATGATAGAAATGATGTAGTGACAGTTTTTTGTTATATGAGCCCCCCATAGGAATGCATATTAATTATTATTATATTCATAAAACTATATCCTAGAATAAATATATACAAATGTTGACAAACTATATATCATTGGAAAGCTGTACAAATGTAGTTTTTATATTAAAACGTTTTAGCAGTAATAATAATGCAGCGACAGTAATTTATTAATTTGTGACAAGAGTATGCAGCAAACCGTTGACACCTAGTGGCCGTTGTTGGTTTACATTATTTACCTTTTTATAATTTTATTTATGAAATAAAAATTTTATTTGATTATTTTTATTTATTAAAATAAATGTAAACTGCTATAACAATTTTTAATTTTAAAGTTTAATATTTCTACCTCCATACACTTCAGTGAAAATAAAAAAATATATATTAAATTGTCTTCTTTAAAACAAGACCAAGATTAGGGTTCTAGACCAAAAAAATGCCAGAGTTATATTAATTTGAAGAAGCACTTTAACATTTCACACCCCCCCACTCAAAAGGGTGGGGTGATGCCTAAGGGTTTAATATCTTAATGATTTTTGGCATACAAAAATCAATAATTTTGACCCATACAGTGTATTGTTGGCTATTGCTACAAATATTACCGTGTGACTTAAGGTTTTGTGGTCCAGGGTCACATATGATAACAAATTTAACTGTTGGCCATTAGAAAATGTCACATTGTTCAAGTAGGATTTTTGTTTTAACCCATCAAAATTGTGGTTTTTAGTTTCTGTCTTATCTAGTTTTTATTATGAATGTAAATTATAATTATGTTTGGAGAAAAAAACCTTCCAGGCATTCCAAAAATGTTCACAATGTTGTATATTGGTTGCAACTTAAAGCATTTCTGTAACACTTTAAAATAAGATTGTATTTGTCAACATTAGTAAATGCATTAGCTTACGTGAACTAACAATGAACAATACTTCTACAGCATTTATTTTTTTAATCTTTAATTTTTAGCATTTACTAATACATTTTTAAAATCAAAAGTTGTAACATTAAGTAATACACAATAAACTTACATGAACAATTGTATTTTTAACCAAAATTAATAATGATAAAAAATTGCTATTTTGCTCATTGTTAGTTAATGCATTAACTAACCTTATTTTAAAGTGTTACCCATATTTCAAACATTATACAGTAAATTAAGTTTTACACATTTCACTGATTTTCCTCCATCATCTTCAACATTTGATCCTCTGTCTCCCCCTGCAGTATCGTAAGGGTTATGACAGGACAGTACTGGAGGTCAACACCCCTCAGGTGGAACAACTTCCTCTGCTGGACATCAAGATCTCAGACTTTGGGGAGAACAATCAGAAATTTGGTTTTGAAGTAGGACCCGTCTGTTTCCTGGGATAAACACAAACACGCGCGCTAATGGAAAGAGAATTACAATCACACACACATATAGTGCCAACACTAATAAAGACATTTGAAGTTAGGTTTAAGAAGTGGGAACACATACATAAATTCACATGCACACACACACTTTGTGAAACAAAGTTGCACACAATTACATGCCCAGGGAAAAACACTCCCAGCCATGGATGGTCAACAGAGGAGACGAGAGCCACGTCGAAAGGTTCTCACAGGATCGGAGAAAAGATATCAATGAACATGGAGGTGTTTTCGGATGTGTAACAGATACTGCTGGGATAAACCTGAAGACCCTCCTGTCTCAGCCCCCTCTCACCTTCATCTCCCCTCCTCACTGCTTCTCATTTGAGATTTTCGATTCTTTCTACCTCCTTATATAGTCCTGTGCAAAGCTTCAACCCATTTTTACTCACATACTTCATCATACAAATTAAATTTACCTTCAGGTACAACAAACTGAGGAATTGAAGTTAGGCAAGGTAAGGTTAAATAAACCATTCCTGATTTAAAGTGAATCCAAAGCCATTATTAAAATTGTAAAATTGTATTGTTGTACATTTATGATGATGTGAATAAATCTGTAACAACTTGCAATTTGCAGGACAAACATAATGCCAGTGAAGTATTTATAATGAAAGAAGTTAGCTGGTTATTTTACAACGGGGTCCTTATAGCGATATAATACAAGTTAAACCTATAATATACACCTATATTTGCATTTTGTCAGACAACTCAATTTATTGTGAACCCACAACATTCAGTATTTGAATCAAACTTTCAAGTTTGACTTTTTTCATAGACAGTGTTCAGGTTGCGCATGATAACCATTTGTACAGAAATCATATATTATTGTATTTATTTTGTGAAACAAACAGGTGCTCAAAACAACCAAAACTTGCAGTATGAAATGATGTGGTATTACATTTGTAATTGTGTAGTTTTCTCATCTATTAAATATGTAAATTGAATTCCTAGACAGCAAATCTGTCTCCTCTGTATGATATACATTCGTGTTATTTCAATGCATTTGAGTTGCAGCGTGAGGTTTAGGTTAAGGTGAGATTGGTGCAGGTGGAGACAACAAAGATCAAGATGTCATGAGCAGTGAAGAAGGGACAGAAAGTGAGATGGTGCGAACCTGATGATGGGAAATATGATTTGTTTGATTTTATGTATATTTTCTGTTTCTTTTTTTAAACAAGAAGGGGGATGAAAAGCTATAAAAAATTATTTGTGAATTCAAAGTTGTTTGTGTGGTTTTCTCCCAAAGACAATAGAGGCGGGATTGGTTTGGTCTGTTTGACAAACACCTGTCTTATATGGTGCTAAAACTTGTTTTATGTAAGTACTTTAAAAATCTGTTTCTGTAATATATATAATCTATTTAAAGAGCTGTGTGACTCCTGTGTTGTCATTTTCCACATGACTTTTATGTTAATATTACATCACACATGGTGCTTTTGCTAAATCAGCAACTAACCAATAACAGCAGACGTCTCATTAAAACCCATGAGATGTCATACAGCCACTCTTCATCAAAACCCCTTTACCATTTCCAAACTGACCTATTTTGTTTATTTTGTTTTGGATTTGAACTGTTTAAACCTTCTTTGGCTTTGTTGTTTTGATCCAAATGTTCCCATTAAACCACACATCAACGCATTCCTACCTGTGTCAACTTAATTGTTTCTGCAATGCAGTATAAAATAAACATTCACACTTCAATTGTATAAATATCACTTTTTCATTTGTTACATTTTATACAATATATTTCTACAGTAATTAAATTATACAAATTTTACAAAGACAATTATCATACAAGTACAAAGGCACCGTGTTTTAGTGGTGTCTATCAGAAGACAGAGAAGTGTTTTCAGCCAATGAAAAGTCCACCTGCACCAATTCAAGAGAGAAGTTCATGTTAATTTAGAAATAAAACAGGCGAACAGCAAAATATTAAATGAAAAGCAAACACATTTTTCAGCAAAAGATCAAATTTCTTACCGGCAACTTCAATGCTGATTCCAGTTATATAGCGACTGTCATCAGAGGCCAGAAATGCACATGCATCAGCTACTTCTGCATAAAAACATATTACAATGTCTAAATGTTAACTAGTATAATCCAAAACAATTACTAGAAGACTGTTATGAGATGTACTCACAGCTATAGTAAATATAAATAAAATGTTTTATATAAATGAATTATTTACCTGCAGGCTCTCCCATCCTTCCCATTGGAATACTGGATGTGAGCTGTATACAAAATAACCAAACATGATGCAGCTTGAACGATTTTAACTCAAATGGGAAAGCACAAATTCCATTAAGGAAGAAAGAGGATGTTTTAACCATTTTTAAGATACTGTACCTCTCAGTTTAACAAAATATAATTACATATAAATACACATTATCCTAACATACCTTACTGATGACTTTTTCTGGTACTTTATCTGTCATGGGTGTAGTGATGAACCCGGGTAGGACACAATTGCAGCGAATGCCAAATCTAACACAATAGAAGAGACAGAAGTAAATTATAACCCAAAAAGCCAAGTCCATTGTAAATAAATAGATGTATAACACTTTTAAGTATAATCAACTTGGATTTACAAGTAACTTCAATATTTACATCTTGACTACTGATGAGCGTCTGTAACATAAACGTTAAAAAAGTTGAAAAATATATTAAGCAATTTTAACATTATACAGTAAGTTACGCTAGTATTCACTAGTCAAGAATACAATAAACTTAAAAAAGTACGGCAAGCAGGATTTTTTACAGTGTATTATTAAAACAGGCCAGCATGATTTGGACATGGGTGCAAAAAAAATTAACTGGCATCACGTTTACAGCTCATAAGATCTTAAAAACAGCAAAACCACACAGACTACAGCAAAACGTTTATACAGTCACATAATGTAGGGAAATATCACATATTGGTATTGTATGATGTAAAGACAAATGGTAAAAAGAAAGTACATTAAAAAGTGAAAATTGAATCTACTTAAAACAATTACTTCAAAAATTCCTGTAGAAATTACAGTATTACTGGCAGCTGTTTAATGTATGTTATTTACTGGCAACAGTTTGTTCAAAGTTAAATAGACATTAAACATTAACATTTACAGAATAAAACTAAAATGACAGCTTCATGCAAAGCATTTTGGGAACCAAAATCTGAAGGGAAAAAAACTGATAAAGGTTGATGAGGATTTCTGGTACCCAGAATGCTTTGCATGTGGCTATTATTTTATGTTTGCCAGTAAAGGGTTGAAATAACGAAACTTAAATCTACAGCAAGTCACTGGCAAAACACCTGCATGACTATAGCTTTTTTTTACAAAAATTTGACCTTTTTCAACTTAATTTTTTCACATAATTTTTTTTATTTAATGGAACAGTATGCAAACAATTTATATCAATTAATCATAAAATGGCCCTGATATGCCACTAGACATTATGAAATCATTTTCATTTCAAATATCACTGACAATTGGTCCGGCCAGGATATTGTCATTTAAAAAGTGGAGTTGCAGCCCTCAACTGATATTTATGTTGTGTATTGGCCACCAGTTGTGTGATTGCAGTACCAGTTTTGCCACAATCCTACATACTGTTCCTTTAATGTTACCAATTTAAATAACTTTTTACGTTACTCCAACATTCCCTTTTAGTAATGTTGAAATAGTAAAATTGTGAAGTACTTGCTCAGCTCTTTGGCTGCTGTCCTCGTGAGACCCTCCACACCTGCTTTAGACGCTGAATAGTTTACCTGTCCAATATTCCCAACCTAGAGCCAAAAAAACCTACATGTGACAAATATTCAAACAAATAAATAAATAATAATTTTGTGGTGATTTCAGATATACACAAAAATTGAATGGTGACAGAAGCTGAAGATTTGAATGTTGTGAAAGGCTGACCTTGCCAACTATACTGCCCACAGTAATGATGGAGCCCTTCTGAGCACCTGCAGACACCAGAGCTTTAGAGACCGCCTGAGTTACCAGAAAGGTTCCCTGAAAAAGACAAAAATAAAACAGATATTGACTACATTTGAAAAACATCATTGATCATTTATATTGCGTCATATTTCTACTACGTAATGGCAAACTTCTCTTTTATGACAACATTCAGAAATAAGTCCATCTGCATTATTAGGGCCCGAGCACCGAGGAGCAGGCCAGAATGGCCTGCACCGTGGGTGCAAAGCCCTATTGTTTTTTCTTTTTCTTCTCCAAAATTAATCGCATTTTTGAGGGCCTAAACATGCTCAAAAACTCATGAAACTTTGCACACACGTCGAAAGTGACGAAAATTTACAGAAGTAAACATCAATATAACAACAATCAGTTACAGTCATAGCGCCACCTGCTTCACACAGGAGGTGTGGCACATCAAAGTTTCTTTGAATATCCACCTGAATACACACTTAAATTTAAATCCCCTTGGTTCACTGCTTTACTGAGGCTATGTCCACACGAAGCCGGTGCATTCCCTATCCGATAATTTTTTTTCATTGCTCTAAAAAAATAATCCGTAAACACGAAACCACTGAAACCGACTGAAAGCGGTGTAGTATATATGCCGGACCAGTATGGGGCGCTGTAATTCTGCCACAAATATACACTATACCCGGAGAAGAAGACTTTGAGCATGCCCATAACCAACGTATGGTGTTGTCCATTATCGCTTGTTGGTCACCACAATTGCACAGAAGCAAAAGATTTTGCTGTAATAAAGCTAGTAGGCTTTAGTAGCTTCTGTAGCACGAACACAATCACGTAGTCCGCCATTATTGTTGTTGCTGTTACGTGTGATGCTTCCGACACGTGATGTGATGACGTTTTCGCTTCACAAAATATATGGATTGGTTGACAGACGAAACCGCAAGGGTGTCGGTTTCAGATTTATCCACTTTAGGACCCGGTTTCAAAAAATAGCGGATTCAGTCTCCCAAAACGCCGGATCCGTGTGGATGAAACGCCAATACGATAACAAATTTATGCGTATACAGTGATCCGCGTCTCCGTGTGGACAGCCCCTAAGGCTATAGGGTGGCGGTGCACATGCGTGCGAGGGCCCTTCCATCGCTGCTTGCAGTTTTAATTACTATTGCTCATCCTTAGAGCTGTGATTTGACCAGGTCTCTAACCCTACACGTTGAACTTTGGTACATAAATTGTGACATCTAAAATCATGCAGCCTGTTGACAAGTTACATGATTTCTTTAGGAAGATCAGAAAACATTTTAACATCTTGGTGATGGACTCTTTTTAGTTGAGTTGCAGCAAATTTTGCACATGCAAGCACCATTGACATTTCCTTCAGAAAAACCCTGATCAGCAGTACCTTCAAGTTAACACCAATGACTCTGTCGAAATCTTGTTCCTCCATCTTGAGAAGAAACTCATCTTGAGTGATACCAGCAGCGTTCACACACACCGAAGGTGGCTGAAAATAACGCAGCTGTAAAGAAACAAAAATAAACAGATTAGCAATGTCCCCAAAGATATTTAAAGATTTTATAGTTAATCATTATTTACATTTGTGATCCTATCGTAAAATCCAAGCTAAAGTCTCAAATGTTACTCAGTCAATATTAAGAATATCAAGGTTATATTTTCACAGAACTTCACGTTACGTAAGATGATTTTATGTACAAAACAGTAAATCACAAAAAGAAAAAATGTAAGCTGGGTTTTCACAGGTCCAATATCACGCCCTCATTAAAACCTGTGTGACAGTCTTGACTGGCCTGAATAGCACAGAAACATGACCGTCATACCTGAATACTTGACACTAAATTCTCCACACTGTCCTTCAATGACACGTCCACCCCTAGAGCCATGTGCTCCTGTCCTTTGTGGTCACGTGACAGGAGTTGAAGGGTCTGATTGGCTGATTCCTCATTGCGGTCAGCCACAACTACAGACGCTCCTTCGGTGGCAAATCTCTGACACACTGCCCTGCCGATGCCACTGCCCCCTCCTGAAACACAGAAGCCACAGTTAGGACACAGATAATTGTTATAATTTTCTATGTCCCAAACAATTATTCATATTTCCTTATGACTAAAATAGGTTAAAATATTTTTTTCTGTTCTAGATGTAAAATCTGAAAGCAATATATTTAAATCAATACAAAAAAAACCAAACATATAAATTCTAATGGTTTCCTTTACAAATAGCCTTATGAAACATCAGCTGTACCATTAAAACCCATTACAAAATTCATTTATGTTGTGTGTTTAGGGTCTTATTTCAGTACAATTTAAAGGTGTTGTATTGGTTTCCATCTGTTAGTTAGATAACACGATCTCCCCAATAAAACCCAACACATAACCAGTAGACACAGACCATTAGTTAAAACCAATGCAATGTCTCTGATGGTTTCTATTGTTTTCGTCAGCAAAGCTACGCCTCAAATATATGCCTAATATTAAAACAATGCTTATTTATATTTATTGATGGCTAAACAAGTTTAAAAAAAATTATATGCATATTTCGGATATAAAATGTAGCAATACATTTATTTCAATACATACATTTTAAGTAAATTAACCTCATTAGGTCATTATGCATAAAGAAAAAAACAGGTACACCGAGGTATAAAACTATAAAGCTGGGACTGGTTGTTTTACTTAATGCTTTCAGTTTAAATCGCTGTATTATGTGTACAGCTTTAAAGTGTTAGTATGATGGCAGACAAATTCTAACAACATAATCGTGATGTCCCTTAAAAGGACTAGAAATCTCACCGGTCACTAATGTCAACCTCGATATGAGACGAATGGGCGCCGCCATGACAGTGCAGTGCAGGGATGTGCAGTACCGCGAGTGTCCACTAGAGGGAACCAAAAGACCAATAATCATTTTATGCGTGTCAAAGAAAAAAATTGTCAAAAGTGAGATAAATGCTAAACAGTTTTATTTTAATATTATAGATTTCTTATGTGAAGTAGAACATTTTATTAATTCACTAAGAGTAATTAATTACACTTTTTTAAGAGATATAATGAGATGATTTGTTTTTTTTCTGTTCTTGTTTTTTCCCTCTCTCTCTTCTCTTTCATTGGTTCAGATGACTTTGAATGTAAATTTGTTAATAAAGTAAAGTTGTATAATATTTTTTATTTGAATATATTTGATCAATAGGGGGCAGTATAATTAAGCATGAACTAGTCTGGTTGCGTATACCATCCATAACAGTGTAGTAGTTCTAAAAACTAGTAGTTATAAAAGCACCTATTTGACATGTAAATATGCGTTTTCTTGAAGTACTTATGTCGTCATAAGATCCGCCCGTATTGGCAACAGCAGACTTTTAATTAGCATACAGTAAATAACATACATATTTTCTCAATGACACTAACATTGTTAAAATACTCCACATTTGATAACCTATGAGCAAAGGTGTGCATGTCCATGAAGCACACAAAGAGAAGGTAAGTTGTAATAATCATTACTACATGCAGTGGGTCTATTGATTTAGGCAGTAATTGTAAGCTTTTGTAGTGGTTATGCTACTTGCTTATTGGGCTAGAAATATTCAGTGATCATTAATGATGTGATGAAAGTATAGTTTTTATTAAATTCAAAACATTTAAAAAGCACACATGCACATAAAGTAGCTCAAATGATCTGGGTAAAGCACGATGTTGTATGGTAATTCAGTAATGTCAGTACCGTAATTGACCACAAGAGGGCAGAAGTGAGCTACATAATAAAAACCACCTGCAACATTCAAAATACCATCTGCTCTCTCTCTCTCTCTCTCTCTCTCTCTGTCTCTCGCTCTCTCTCTCTCTCTCTCTCTCTCTCTCTCTCTCTCTCTCTCTCTCTCTCTCTCCAGGCGAAAAAAAGTGCACAAAAAACACTTTATTTTGTAAATGTACTCTTTTCACGTACTAATTTCATAAAAATGAGTCTTTAGTACTTCTTAAACCTATAAGAGTAAACCTAAGTGTAGCCCCGATTCATCTGCCATTTATACATCAAGTAATTCGTATACTGTTTCAAGTTCACTGAAGTAGAAATACATATTTTTTAATTATTATATTTGTAATGTATAGCTTTTACACTTTATTTAGCACAAAAATAACAACATACCACAAATGTACTTGCTGGTATTTAAGTATATTTTAGTACATTCAATTTTACTTACTAGGGTTCATATAAAAATTATGTTATGTTCATATAAAAAAAAATATTTTAAAATGGTCATTTACAGTTTAATGTTCTAGAGTAGAGATAGGAAAACATAAAGTGGTCTTTTGTGTTAATGCTGTTTTGGTCAGGGGTTTGTATACTTTCTCTTATCACTATCATTGAGTAAATAAGCTCCGCATTGCACCTGTGCTCTGAAACTCAAACCCTTCACCGTGTGTCTGGAGAAATGAGAGCACTTTTACTTTTCTGTGGCTTTTGGTAAATGCAGGTGAGTGTTCTCGTTTCTGCCTACAGCTTTTTACCCCACTTGATATCATATAACACCATTAACTTGAAACCTGAATATAAATGAGTTATTTAAGAAATAGTTATACATTTAAAATATCTATCTACATTTTGTTTTATCTCGGTATCTTTTGTGAAGGTCTGGGCTTCTACATTATCATATATATAGTTTTTTTCCTTCTGTTTTTAGCTTTAAATTGCAAATTTGTTGGAAATTGTATGTTTTGGCACATTTATGCAAATATTACACCGCAGTTGAAGGTAGTCATCCACAGCAAACCTGTGATGTTCAAATTTTTATTACAATAAAAAAATATTTTATAATCTGGCTCAACTCTTAAAGATGATAAAAAATAATAATAGTTTAGATGTAAAGCTGCTCTCACTGGAGAGGAAGGGATGTAAAACCTGGGGGGGAGGAGAAAAGCAAAAAAAAAAAAACAATTATTTAGGTTATCACAATTTTTGCATTACTTTAGGATCAGTATTGGCAGATGTGTACCTCTGTGTTTTCTTTTGTAGTAGTAATATACAGAAGAGAAAGTCACAATAAGACCAATGATGAACAAAGTGCAGCCCACAGTTAACTTCATGATTCTGCTGTCTAGAGGCGTGGAGTCTGAGAATGGGAAAGTAATTCGGTTTATGTCATTATGGTCCCATAGATCAGATGATTGTAACAATGTTCACATCGTCATTTCCAGAAATCATTAGATGACAATGTTCATAACATCAAATGAATCCATGCATGGCTTTGTAATTGATGACAGCAAAATACTTAATCCTAACATTCACATCTATAGGGCAGTTTCCCGGACAGGGTTTAGAATATTGGCATTTAAATAGTTTATACAAACATATCTTCAAAAAAACAATACTGTTGTGCATCTTGAGACAAAACATTGACACTGATTTATGTTAAAGGGGACATTTCACAAGACTTTTTTAAGATGTAAAATACATCTTTAGTGTCCCTAGAGTACATATGTGAAGTTCTAGCTCAAAATACCATATAGATCATTTATTATAACATGTTAAAATTGCCACTTTGTAGGTGTGAGCAAAATGTGCCATTTTGCGGTGTGTCCTTTAAAATGCAAATGAGCTGATCTCTGCATTAAATGGCAGTGCCGTGGTTGGATAGTGCAGATTAAGGGGCCGTATTATCCCCTTCTGACATCACAAGCGGAGCCAAATGTCAATTACATATTTTCACATGCTTGCAGAGAATGATTTACCAAAACTAAGTTAGTGGGTTGTTATTTTTCACATTTTCTAGGTTAATAGAAGCACTATGGACCCAATTATAGCACTTCAACATGAAAAATTCAGATTTTCATGAGATGTCCCCTTTAAAAAATGTCACTGAGAGATGTTTTTAAATGAAAGCAACTCAAACATACATTTTAGTCGGGGACTAGAATAAGGCCTGTCCAGGAAACCACATATGTTCTTTCAAAAATGTGCCCCACTTGTGAAAACCCAACTAAAGGAATTTTATTGTAATTTTCTGTTTTCTACATACAATCATCCTACACACATATAAAGAACATTCTGTGAAATTAAACTTTTTATAAAATAATATCTTTAATATTAACTGCGTAAGGTCATTGAAAACAATTTAAAATCAATTATTAATATCTCACGTTGCCTTTAACTTACCCCAGTTCACAATGAGAGGTTCCTTCAGACTGCTGTGTTCCACCTGACAGCTCACTCTTACCCCTCTTTGAACCACCAACTCCAGGTACGAATGGATTTGGTAACTCCAATCCCCATTATCCATGAACTCTGTAGAGGTCACATCTTCGTTGACCTTTGATCCGTCTATTAGCCAAGTGACATTAATGGCCCGGGGATAGAAATTGTACACATGGCACTCCAGTGTGGTCAGCTGACCGTAGCGAGCCTTCTCATTGGACCGTACGGTAACATCGGGCGGCACTGTTACAAAAAACAATTACTTGAAAACTACATTTAACAATCTCTTATTTATTTAATTATACCCACCGATTACAACCAATGTTACATGCATATTCTCAGAATAAGGCTTATGTTTGTGATCCAGTCTGAATTTCCCAGACTGGATCACAAATGTTCTTAAATATCCTATCTCACTTGATGAAGAGATATTTGAAAAAAAAAATGTCTTGACCCTTTCTTCTTGTGCTGTTGATGTAGTATCTGGCATGAGCTCTGCACAGTGAATCCAGTTCGGCTTTCCGCTCTCTCATCTTCCAGCTCTGATTGTTGTAATGCTCAGCATTTATGATCCCATACTCATCATAACCAACATACTTCCCCAGTCTTGAGTCATAAGTGCATAAAAGCCTCTGATTGAAGACCAGCTTCACTCTGTAGACCATGTCAGACAAATCTTCTGAGCCATACTCGCATTCATCAATGTCCTGGAATACATAAAGCTCTGGAGGAAACAAACATCACTTACCGTATGGATGTATATGATTGACTTTTTACTTTTGGTTTAACATAAAAAAGCAAATTACCTGGTTGCTTTAAGATTTAGAGTTGATTTGACTTTAAAATATTAGTTGATTACATTATTTATTATTTGACAATGTTGTGTCAACTAATATTTTTGAGTTTAATTAATTTTTAGAAGGATCTCTTGACAGAAATGCAATATAATATACATAACTATATTATCAGTAGTGTAGAAAGACCTTACATTATAAACTGTATTGTTTTTACTGTACAAAATGCAAGTTAAAACAACTTGGTTTTGCCAGTCAATTCAACCTACTATTTTAGGTTTTGGCTTTAAAAAGTTCACATAACTTAAACATTCAAGTTGAAATTGTTTAACTTAATTTTTTGAGTTATTTACAAAATTTGCCAAAAATGCTGCATATTTTTTACAGTGTACTTTCAAGTTCCAAAAATAAAATGGGGGACAAGGAAGTGGCTGAAGCACAAATTTAGTTTAAATAAAGTTATATTTTCACATTTTACACATTTTGATTGCATTTCTAGTGAAAAATTTGTATTGTAGTTTTTAAATATGCACTGTAAAAAAAATTGCTGCCTTAAATTTTTTGTTGAATCAACTCAGATTAACAAGTCATTTCAACTTTCTATAATTAATCTTGACTAGAGATGAGTTGTTATAAGTTATAAAATATAGTTGAAAAAAGTCAATTTCATTTTTTAAGTTGTAGCAACTTATAGGCAAGGCAAGGCAAGGCAAAGTTTATTTGTATAGCACATTTCATACACAAAGGTCATTCAAAGTGCTTTACATAGAAATGAGAAAACAAAAATCAAAGATACATGAATTTGAAATATCAATTAAAAGAAAATAAATGTGATTTTAATAAAAACTGTTTAAATGTGTGAAAAAGAATAAAACAGGAATAAAAGTATAAAACAGTTAAAAATAAGAATAAAAACAAGAGAAATAGAAAATAATTAAAATAGTGCATATATAATATAGTGCAATCAGTTCGGACGCAGCATAGTGCTCATTCAGTAAATGCATAGCTAAACAGATGTGTTTTGAGTCTGGATTTGAATGTGGCTACTGTTGGAGCACATCTGATCTCTTCTGGAAGCTGGTTCCAGCTGCGACTGGCATAATAGCTAAAAGCTGACTCTCCTTGCTTTGAGTGAACCCTTGGTATTTCTAGCTGATGTGATCCTAATGATCTGAGTGATCTGATAGGTTTGTATTCAATGAGCATATCAGCAATGTATTTAGGTCCTAGTCCAATGAGTGATTTATATACCATTAATAATACTTTAAAATCAATCCTAAATGTAACTGGTAGCCAGTGTAGCGACCTGAGGACTGGTGTGATATGTTCATATTTTCTGGTTCTGCTCAGAATCCTGGCAGCAGCGTTCTGAATGAGCTGGAGCTGTCTAATGGTCTTTTTGGGAAGGCCAGTGAGGAGGCCATTACAATAATCCACCCTGCTGGTGATGAAAGCATGCACAAGTTTCTCTAAGTCTTGTCTGGAAACAAAGCATCTAATTCTTGCGATATTTTTGAGATGATAGTATGCTGATTTAGTTATTGCTTTGACATGACTGCTGAAACTAAGGTCAGACTCCAGAATCACACCAAGATTCCTGACTTGATTTTTAGTTGTTTGACCCCTAGCGTCAAGGTATGCATTCACCTTGAGAACTTCATCTTTGTTTCCAAACGCAATGACTTCAGTTTTCTCTTTGTTTAACTGAAGAAAGTTTTGGCACATCCAACTGTTAACTTCATCAATGCATTTGCACAGGGAGTCAATGGGGCTATCGTCGTTAGGGGATAGAGCTAAGTAGATCTGGGTGTCGTCTGCATAACTGTGATAGGCAATTTTGTTCTCTCTCATTATTTGGCTTAGTGGGAGCATATACAGGTTGAACAGGAGTGGCGCAAGAATTGAGCCTTGCGGGACTCCGCATGTCATGGATGTCCACTCAGATTTATGGCCACCTATACTTACATAATAACCTCTCCCTTCTAAGTATGACTTGAACCATTTCAGGACCACCCCAGAAAGTCCGACCCAGTTTTCCAGCCTGTCAAGAAGTATGTTGTGATCGACAGTGTCAAAAGCAGCACTGAGGTCGAGTAGCACCAGCACTGATAGTTTGCCTGTGTCTGTGTTGAGGCGAATATCATTTATTATCTTTATGAGCGCTGTCTCTGTACTGTGGTGTGGTCTGAAACCAGATTGAAAAATGTCAAAGTAACCATTAGAAATTAAGAATTTGTTCAGCTGATTGAAAACAACTTTTTCAATGATCTTGCCTATGAAAGGAAGATTTGAGATTGGTCTGTAGTTGCTCAATACAGTGTTATCTAGGTTGCTCTTTTTCAGGAGGGGCTTAACAACTGCAGTTTTAAGGGACTTTGGAAAAGTCCCAGAGTGAAGTGATGAATTTACCACTTTTAGGAGATCTGCTTCTAAACAGTTAAAGACACTTTTGAAAAAAGATGTTGGGATTGTGTCAAGGGCACAGGTTGATGTTTTAAGATGCTGTACTGTTTCTTCCAAAATTTTACCATCAACTGCTTCGAAATCAGACATCGTAACTACTTTCTGATGTTGTGGTCTGATTTGTCTGACCCCGGCGCAGCTCAAGGATGTGCTGATCACCTTTCTGATATTATTGATTTTCTCAGAGAAGAAGTTAGCAAAATCACTACAATTCCTCTCTGAGAGCATATCACTTGGAATGTGAGTTGGGGGGGTTGTTAGTCTCTCTATAGTAGCAAAAAGAGTGCGTGTGTTATTTATGTTTTTGTTTATAATATTTGAAAAGAAAGTCTGTCTAGCTTTGCCTAGTTCCACACTGAAAGCACGAAGGCTGTCTTTATAGATATTATAATGGACTACAAGTTTTGTCTTCCGCCACATGCGCTCAGCTTTTCTGCATTGTCTCTTCATATTTTGCACCTCTGTTGAGTTTCTCCAAGGTGATTTTTGCCTGCCATTCTTCTTCCTGACTTTTACAGGAGCAATATCATCGATTACACTCTTAACTTTCGAATTAAAGGAATCAAGGAGAAAATCAACAGAGTCTGCAGATATGCTTGGTGTTAAAGATATAGCCTTCATAAATAGCACACTGGTGTTCTCATTTAAGGATCTCTTTTTGACAGACACAGATCTAGTTTCAATAGTAGGAGAGATTAATATATCAAAGAAAATACAGAAATGATCAGACAGTGCTACATCCTTAATAACAACTGATGAAATGTTTACACCCTTACTGATAATTAAATCTAGAGTGTGTCCACGATTGTGTGTGGGTCCATGTACATGTTGAGTCAGATCAAAAGTATTTAAAACAGCTGTGACATCTTTTGTCATAATGCTTTCTGGCTTATCTATGTGAATGTTAAAATCTCCAGCAATAGCAAAACAGTCAAACTCTGAGGAAATCATTGATAACAGTTCTGTAAAGTCCTCAACAAATGCTGGAGAGTATTTTGGGGGCCTGTAAATAATGATCAGTAGAATGCGTGGGGTACCTTTCAACACAATACCTAGATGTTCAAAAGACGGGTAATTCCCAAATGACACTTGCTTACATTGATAGACATCTTTAAAAAGAGCAGCAAGACCTCCACCCCTCCTAGCAGCTCTGCAAAAACTCAAATAGGTAAAGTTAGGAGGGGCTGTTTCATTAAGGACTGTTGCACTGTAGCTTTCTTCTAGCCATGTTTCATTTAGAAACATAAAATCCAGGTTGTTTGTGGCTATTAAGTCGCTGACTAGAAGTGATTTGTTTTTAAGTGAACAGATATTTAAAAGTGCTAACTTAATAGTACAATTTTTTTCCCTAACAGAGATCTTAGTTTGACAAGTCACAGGCAGCAGATTAGATTGATTTGCCACACGATTTGATCTAGCCTTACACTTTCTATCATGTACTAAAACAGAAATAGAGAAAGATATAGGCACACTGAGTTCCTGCTTTTGTAAACATTTGATAAAAGTATTAGTATTCTCATAGCAGGAACCCGACACACATCACTGAGAGCCATTATCAGTTGTTTTTGGTTCACCTACAGCGGATGGAGGAGGGTGTGTGCCTTGGCGTTGTGTCAGAGACCGAAGAGCTCTCACAGGACGAGGAGGGGGTACTGGGCCCACTGGCTTTGGTGGTTTTGGGGCTTGCTGTTTTCTGGTTGAAATCTGTGGGCTTGCAGCAATAGAGTGGGATAGTTTAGTTCCAGCATAAACCAGTTCCTCCATTTTTCCGGAGAAGGTCAAAAGCGGGGATGCTGGAGAGAGGAATGACATATCTAGTGAGGAGTCCTGTTGTTCTGATGTGACCGGAGGCTGTGATATGTTGTCCTGGTTTCCCTGGCTGTTTTCCAGAAAGTCGTCCTTGGGTGCTGAATCTTGGAGCCGTTCTAATCTGACACAGTCTGACTGTAGTAAGCTCTGTGGGCATGACTCAGCTGAGATTGTGTCCATGAGCAGTGGTTGTTGTGGCTGAGTGGTGTTATCTCTGTCCTTGTGGGATATGTCAACATCATGTCCATTCAGGTGCTGGAAAGAAGTCCTGTGGTCATTCATACTCTGTCCAGGTGTGTGTGTGCCATTCAGGTTGAGTGGATTGGCACACACTGCTGAAGGATGATGAAGGGAGAAATAGATGTTGTCCTTTAGAACTCTAGCACCCAGCCTGTTTGGGTGGATGCCATCCTGTTTAAATAGTTGTCTCTGACTCCAGAAAAGATTGAAGTTGTTGATAAAGTTCAATCCTTTTATGTTGCAGGTTTTTTGCAGCCATGTATTAAGTCCAAGCAAACGTGAAAACCTATTTGTTCCTCTTGCTGGAAGTGGTCCACTGATGAACGGCTGAGCTTTTACTGTTCTGAGTGTTTCAAAAAGTTTGTTGAAATCCCTCTTAAGTAGTTCAGATTGCTCTTTGTGAATATCATTCTTCCCTACATGAATGACAATTCGATTTACAGTCTTATGTTTCATCAGAATGTTCTTAAGTTCCCTGTTTACATCAGAAACGGTCGCTTGTGGAAGGCAGCACGTAGTTGAGTCTCTGTTGCTATAGTTTCTGATTATTGAGTCACCTAATATCAGAGTTCTGGGCTCGGATGCGCTCTGCGCTGAGTGCCGCTGTCTGCTCGATCTTGAGCGGCAGTTAGCATCAGTGTTAGCTGCTGGCTGATTTGATCGGTGTTTAGTCACATTTATCACATTTGGGGATTCCTCACTCATATTCATTAATACTTCAAATCTGTTCTCAAGATGTATAGGTGGTGGTAGAAAGTCAGTGTTTGCAATCCTTGTCCTAGCTGTATCTGGGGTAGAGGAAGCTATTGCGGCAAAATGTGATGCTCGTGACAGTCTGATTTCTTGAGTGATTTTGGGTCTTGCTCCCTGTTTGTACCATTGATTAGTGTGTTGATCATTAGATTTATGGGACTCACCGGCTGTTTGCTGAGGGCGTCCATGATGACGAAGCTCTGTTGTGTGTTCCGTCTGGTTTGGTAGTCCTGTAAGTAACTTTGTTTCAAGAACAGCAATCCTTTGTAAAAGTCTGTGGCAGTTTGTGCAGCAAGTAGATTGTTGATGAGGCATTCCTTTTTCTTATCCTTTTCAATGAAGGCAGCTGTGTTTTTCCTTCTGGAATGTAAGCTGATGGCGGTGAGAGGCTAGACGGATGAAAAATTCCACTTTTTTGTAATCCTCCAGTCCCGAAAGTTTGTAAATTGACGTTGATGCCAAGCTTTGTTGTTTGAGCACTATGCTGATTTGCTGAAGTTAAAATTATAAGATAAAATATAAAAGCGATAGAGCAAAGCGCAGAGCAGTAAGCAAAAGCGTCCGAACAGTAGCAGAGCAGGAAGTGGAGGGCTTATAGTAAGTTGTCATCATCTACTCACCCTCATGTTGCCAAAACCCGTATAAATGTCTTTGTTCTGATAAACACAAAGGAAGATACTTTGAAAAATGTTTGTAACCAAACCGCCCGTGGACTCCATTCACCTCCACAGTAGGAAAAAAAATACTATGGAAGTAAATGGGGTCCACGAACGGTTTGGTTTCTCAAAATATTTCTAAAAATATTTTGCTTTGTGTTCATCAGAACAATTAAAATTATACGGGTTTGTAACAACATGAGAGTAAATGATGGCAGAATTTTAGTGTTTGCGGTGAACTATCCCTTTAAGATTTATTAAAATATACACTGCCATGTAGTAACTTTGATGTGTAGAATATAAGTGTAAGTGGATATCTTAAATTATTTATTTACTTTTTTCTAAGTCTGGTCCCTTAGTGCAATCATACATTGGTTGTATGTTGATCCACAAAAAGAGATTTAAACGGTTGATTTTATTTTTAAACTTTTTGTTCCTGTTTAATAATCTGTGTCATACTGGCCGTACAAGTCAATCCTGTCTTTCTTTATCAGTAACTTCTGAGAATTAAACGTACCTTCAGATAGGATAGATGAAAAAGCAAAGACCACCAGGACGAGTCCATGTTCAGGTCTGAGACTCTTTGATGTCCACATCTTCACTGTCTCATGTGTAGTTCAAGCAGCGCAGTTTGAAAACACTATATGTGAATAATGAAAGACAAAGACATTCCTGCCTTTTGTTTGCACGCTCACTTCCTCATAATTTGGTAACGTACACCAAAACCACACACAGGAAGATGTAACAACAGAAACAAATCCCGTGAGACACCAAACCCTCTTTTGTCTGGTTAAAAAATTATTAGGAAGTTATAGGAAGGTTCATGTTTCTACATTTATCATACAACAATTTATTACATTTCAAAGTAAACAGTGTTTATATATATATATACAGTATTTATATACTAAATATTGTATTTACTCCTCAGTATATTCAGATTGTTTCTTATTAGCTCATGTAAGATCAACAGCCAAACTGATTTTTATTGCATGTGGCAACGTGATTCTTAAATTCAGCTAATGATAATCTTAATAGGAAATCTATTTCAGTGCTAACCGGTGAATGTGGTTAATTTTGTGACTGCCACCTACTCATGTAGCTAAAAAAGCATCCTGAGCTGTTAAAGACATTGCACAAACATTAATGTTCAGATCACACAATTTGTACTGTAGATGCTTTATAGGTGCAAACAAGCTTTACATTTTCATTATGTGTATCCTGGAATCAAAGTGTACTGCAGGCCTATATATAACCAATATAATATTGAAAACCACAGTGCAGTTCCCCTTGTGTATCAGAGTAAAACTGGTCCTCCCGGCTAAGTCTGGTCTCTCACAAAAGGTTTTCTTCATGATTAAAGTTTTGTTTCCTTGCTGCTGTCGCTCTATTTCAGGGTTTATCAACTTCCGGCCCGTGGGCCAAATGCGGCTCTCCAGTCACCTTTATCTGGCCCGTTAGTCATCTTTTTCTGATTTAAAATCAACATGGTTATTTTAAAGCCGCAAATGACGGCCAATTAACCGGAAGGAGAGTCGCGAATGGGCTGTGTGGGGTGCCAAATCTGTGTGGGTGGGTGCATCATTTTCGGATCCAATTTGAGCTTTGGATGCAAAAATATATAAAACCGACCGAAAGGGATGTATTTCAGTGTGTTCCAATCAAAACACCTCTGTGCAAGGTGAAAATTATTAATCCTTTTTTGTTTAACTTTATCTGTAATGTTTGAAACTTTTAAAAACGATTGATTACTGAAAACGTTGATTATTAAGTATAAGTATATTCGTAGATTAAAGGCCCTTACGCTGGAATGAGCTTCTCTCCAGCGTTGACACGGATTTATGATTAAACTGAATTTGCATTACGACTGCCACTAGGGGGCAAACTCCAACAGTCAGATATATCTTTAAAATATTAAAAAAGAAAATATGAAATGCAATTTTAGTTATTAGGAGAAGACTGACATTATGTTGTGAATATTTGAAATGTAAATATTTGTAGTTTTCATTAAAAATTATTTCGTTACACTTGCACTTTTTGTGAATGTTTATAGTTGAACTATTAACATTTGTCTCTTGCAATATTAAACTGCTATTGTTTATAAAATATTAAAACTGAAAATATGAGTTTTCAGTAATTAAAAGGCAAAATACTGCATATAAGATGTAAACATGAGTTTTCAGTAATTAAAAGGCAAAATACTGCATAAGATGTGTGCATCTTTTTCAGAAAATGCATGTTTTTTAATATAATTTTTTTATTTAATAAAAACAACATTATATTGTTATAACATATATAATAATAGGTAAAAAATATATAAAAGTATAAGTAATAAAAATAGGGGTAAAAGTTTGGCCCGCATCATATTTACATGGCCCTCAAAGAAGAGTAGTTGAAAAAGACCCCTGCCCTATTGGCTTGCTTACTGGGAGACCGCTGACAAGGGTTTTGTACATTATGTTAAGGTCCTGCTGCGAGATGTCACTTTTGTTTTAATTTTGTAGGTGTGGTGGTGCACTTAATGATGTTGTTATCATTTCTGTGTGCTTCATACACTGCTATTCATGGTTTTATTGCAAATTCTTAATGTCAAAATTGTTGCCCTTATTTTTTGGCTTTCTATCTTATTTCCATGTAGATAGAAAGGCATGTAAAGGGATAGTTCACCCAAAAATGAATATTCTGTCATCACTCACTCTCATGTTGTAACAAACCTGTATGAATGTCTTTGTTCTGATGAACACAAAGGATTCATAAGCCCCATTCCCTTCCATAAAATATTTTTTCTACTATAGAAGTGAATGGGACTCATGATTGGTTTATTTACAAACATTCCTCAAAATATCTTCCTTCGCTTTCATCAGAACAAAGAAATGTATACAGGTTTGTAACAACATGAGAGTGAGTAAAAGATGACAGAATTCTTTTTTGAGTGAACTATCCCTTTATGATGCCTGTTGTTTGTATTATTTGACTAAATGTCTGACAGTCAAAAAAGTGCACCCTAAAATTCTTCCGGGTTATTTTTAACCCGTTGGGTAAATATTGGACCGAACACATGTTGGTTTATAAATAAATGTATGCTGGGTTGTTGTTAACTCCATGAGTCGATACAACCCAGCATAGGTTTATTTAATAACCCAACATGTGTTCGGTCCAACATTTACCCAACTTTGGGTGAAAAAGAACCCAGCAGAATTTAGAGTGTATATACCATTTTATTACATTCTAAACTATTTATTAGTAAAAAAAAAATGCAATTGTAACACATACTCGTATAATAACTTGATTATATATATATAATATTCATTTTAAATATTTAATAATTTTCCTGTGGTTTCTTTCATCTTTTATATATAGCTTATTTGAAACAATGCAACAGTGCTTTATTACAATTTAAATAAATTAGAATTGATAAATATTAAATTAAAATCAAAACCTGCTATTCAAGACCTAAAGAAGAGACAGCAAGTCACAAGAGTTTAAGAACATCTCACCCTCTTTATTAACGTGAAATTTTTCAGATGAGAATTATGGTCACACGATGCATCTGTTGAGATGATGCTTCTAGTTTGAGGTTTCTTTCTGTTTGTATGTTTGCTATTGTATTTTTCAAAAACAAAATCATTAGTGGTGTAAACAACCAGTCACAACACTAATAATAAGCAGAATTAAAACGAAAATGAAGAGAAAAGAAAATGGGTCAATAACAGATACAAGACTGTGAAACTGTTACATATGTACAAATTTTTCAAGAAAAATAAAAATTTCAAGTCTTTTGTTGCGTAACAGTTTGTCTTATGATACTGAAATTAGATTTTCTTTTTAAACCTGCATGTTTGAAATTTAAGGGATTGTTTTGCAAACCCTCATAAACTGTGCATCAATTCTGTGGTCAAATAATAAGCACACAAACAAAAACAACCAGACAAACTCAAAAACCAAAATTTACAAAAGATTTGAATTCATATTAACTCTTATTTGCGCAGCGCTGTACCTCTGATAGTGCATCTCGTTCTCTAATAATCTCTTGACTGAAACCACGCAATAAATGTAAAAATAAATTATATGTCCAGAGACACAGACGCACAGCAAAATTTTAAGAGTGATTCTGTAAATTTTGTGATTCTGTTTTGTAAATTTGACCATGGGGCTCCTAACTGGAATAAAGCAGGCTGGATGGAGAAGAAGTGATAAGATTCAAGTTTTAAGACGCCACTAAAGCCAACATTGCCATTCAAACAGAGATGGCTGACATTTGAATAGGTGGAGCTCTGTTTTTACTAACGCTCAAATGCACAACCAAGCTTCAAAACATCCATGTATGCGCAAACGTGTAAACAGCACACATTACACATCCATACATTACTCGCTCATGCAAACAAAAGTGACAGCGGTTTCTCCTCCAAGCCTTTTGTTTTCTTTAGGACAACTAATAGGTCGAACGAAAAAGAGGGAGAGAAAAATTCACGAAAAGCAACAAACTTTGTTTTCTTCCCTACCAGGGAATTCTTTAAAATTCTTCTTTATAAAAGAAAAAATAGATATTTATATCTATATACATGTATATACACAATGTAAAGAAGGATGGACTAACGGAAACAAGTCCCAAATCAGACAACGAAGCCCTGGGCTGCTTTTCCATCAGTTTATGTCTCTCTGTCCAAAAGTTCCCAGAATTCTTTGCATTCACCCTCACACTGCTTTAATGCGATAAATGCCATTTTCTTCTCTCCGGTTCATACACCTAGTTACTGATCTGGGATGGAGTGCATTTTGACAAGCGTTTTATTCGCTCAGTCTGAATCCGAGTCACTGGTGTCAGAAGATGAGGAAGATGATGATGAGGAAGATGAGTCTGAACTTGAACTGCTGGCGCTGAGGCGAGAAGCCATAGCGTTAGGGTCCACCGCAGTAGGTTTCTCCACTGAAAAGAAAAGAGAAAAAGGGATGTTAATTCATTTTGTATGGATCAAATCAATTTTTAACTCGTCTGTTAATATATCAGACCCTACCTTTGGTTTTTTGTGGTTTCTTATTGCAGTTGAGCTGGCCACTGACATCCTGCAGTCTTCGCTCCAACTCCATCTTCTTCTCCAAAGCCAGCTCTTCACGGGATTTACCTGGAGTGCCTTTGCTTGCCACTGGAAAGCATAAAATAATAGAGGGATCATGACTATTATGTGACAACCAATTAAAACCTCACAGTAGATTTGTACATCCAATACAACATTAATTTATTCTGCTATTTTAACTTGAACTGCTGCTGTACGCAATCTCCATGCAACAGCTCAAAACACACCATGGGTGCCCTCTCTACAAACAATATAGGTTTAAAGGTTAAACAATCAAATGGTGTCACGTGGGGTGTGACTCTAGCTGATGTCAACATTTAAGCAAGGAATGACAGAACAGCATTGTGTTCAAAGGAAGGGCAAAGGTTAAATGACGGTTCACCGGTGTTTAATAAGATTTTCATTTAATTTAAGGTTGACATTAGCTGCAAACGTAATATTTCCAACTGGTCAGACAATAAATATAAAAATGTGTTTTTACCAGATGGTTTTCGTGGTTTCTTTCGTAAACACATCATGACGTATTGCTCCAGCTCGCGCAGGGTGGACGGTTTGAGCGTCTCAAAGTCGATCTCGATCTCCTCCGGGTTGGTGTCGCGCAGCGAGGGCTCTCGTGATTGGATGATGTGGACCACCCGGCCCAGTTTCTCACCCGGCAGCTTATTGATGTCCAGGCTGAGTTGTCGCTTCTCATCGTAGCTCATGGGACTGGTCTCCTCCTCTTCCTCAGAATCGTAGTGAGGAGTAAGACCACCTATGATTGGGGCGGGAAAGGTGGCGGCTTGCGATTTCTTTGAGGATCTGGAGGAAATGAGAGTAGACAAATCAGTTATAGATACACCAACACACGGAAAATGTGACATGCGTCTTGTATCGGTTTCTTACTTGCTCTTCTTATTGGAGCTCTTCTTGCCCTGAGTGGATGACGCCGATTTGCTATTGCTCTTGCTCTTTGGTGTCTTTGAGAGCTTTGGTGTTTTTGCCGGCCGGATGATGGCGTCATCATCTATCATACTCCTCCCTCGCTTATGTTTCTCCGGCTTCTTCTTTTTCTTCTTGTCTTTCTTTTCTTTCTTCTTCTTAGGTTTGATGATAGGGGTGGAAGACAACGCAGCCAGCTGCTCGTGTACCGCCTTGAGCTGCGGACAAATGAGTTTATGAGTTTTCAAATCCACGTCTACCGCAGCTTGGCTACTATCTGTGAGCTAAAGTGCTGGTTCGATGTCTACCTGTGTACACACCTGTTCCTGTAGCTGGGCCAGGCGATGCGCTCTCTCCTCCTCACTGTCAGAGCTCGGACTGCTCTCGCTCTCACTCTCGCTGCTAATGTCGCTTTCTGATGATGATGAGGAAGAGGAGGAGGAAGAGGAGGAGTGACCGCCCAGGCCGCCACCCATAGATGCAGGTGGGAGGGGCTCAAGGGGCTCATCCGGCATCTTGGCGAAGCTAAACTCGAAGACATCCTGAAACAGAAGAATAGCAATTTTTTTTATACATTTTATTATAATCAATGTGGTGCACTCTCAAACAATCCTTATATAGCAGTCTTCACTGCACAACAGATCTCTACCTTGCTAAATATAGCAGATGTGTTTTAGTTTGGTTCATTTGTAACGCACCATTTACATTGCAAGCAGCTAATGGATTCCAGATGATTTTAAACATCTGATACTTTTCACTTTCATTCTAGAGCTTCTTTTTGAATGTCAGGTGATGTTTTTCACAAGCAGAAGTGAGAGCACACATCTGTGGATCAGCTTAAAACTCTATCATGAGAACTGGATGTGCATAATTGTGATTGGTTACTATGCTAAACCCCTGCAACCCCTAATCTATTAATAAGTCCTAATGTACATATCGGAATATAGGCGTTGCTCAATCATTGACATTTATTCAGTTGGCTTGGGCTGTGTAGTGAAATCGTCCTAAAATTAGAGCCGACTGTCGTTATAAAGACGATCGCTATCATCGATGTCTGACTATATAGTAGTCTCATCGACACAATACTAAATGTAATGCATCTTGTCTGCGCACCTGTAATCTCCGTGCCATGGCCACCACATCATGGTCTGGGGGATTGTACTTGTAACAGTTTGAAAACATAAGCCTGATGTCAGCGGCGAACTGTAGCGCATCCCTGTACTCGCGATGATCCATTTTCCTCTGTAGACAGACAGAGACATTTGATTAGGTCCAGTTAGCATGCACAAAGTCAACGGTTAGAGACGTCTCTGACACGCACCTTTATTGTGCTCAGATCCATGGGATACTTGATAATATCGTGATAGTCGTGAAGTCCCAGCGAAGATGCATCCACAGGCTTGTAGAAAGGCCAGGCGTAGCCTGCGTGCTTCTTTGATAGCAAGTCTTTGAGAATCCCACTGCAGTATCGCAACTGCTGACTCAGTTTCCCACGTCGCACCGGTTGGTGTTGGTGCTGGGAGTCGGGCAGATCTTTCCGTGGAGGTTTGATGGGCCTGCCGCTGACTCCTCTTCGCGCTGGAACACCGTCTCCAATCAGACCTACGGTATGGCCCATGCCCAGGCTCTGTTTGGGGTCCGTCCCCAGAGCGGAGATGGTAAGCGGGGAATCACATCCGCCCATGCCTAGATTCATACCACCCACACCCATAGTGAAAGGCATGCCTGTGGTGGTGGGAGTGGTGGTGTCTGCTTTGCGTTTAACACCCTTTTTCTAGGTTAGAAAAAGAGAGAGTGTGTTAAATGACAAAACGTAACTAAATCTGAAAGGATTAACTTAAATAAAAAAAAAATTACCTTAGCAGTTGGCTGAGTAGGGGGGAGTCCCATCAACCCCGGGGTGTTGTGTGTACTGGGAGGCAAAGTCTTTGTTAGAAGTGTCTGTGGTGGTGTGGAGAAGACCGAGTCTGGGGTGTCTGGAGTTGGTGGGGAGTAAGTTGACTGGGATACGGATGATATAGCAGGAACCTGATGAGCTGTTGTGAATCCACCCAAGACTAAACGCAAGAAAAAATAAGCATAAATATTTGGAGCAGATCCAAAAAATACTTCTCTGTGTGGGTGATTCTCACGAAACCATTGAAACACCACGGCACTAATGATTTTAGCTTTAAAATGTGTAATATAGTAACATTAAAAAGCATCAGAATTAACACAATACTGTGTTCTACCTTGCACAATGTGTGATTTCAACATAAGAATTTATAATTGGAAATTTTATCTCATTTTCTGCTGAAATTCTCATTACCGCAATGTGTCTGGCTGTGTTTGAATATGCGTTATGTTGTAATTTAATCAAATTAACACAAAAATATTAAGAAAAAAATAAATGGATGTTTTGCTAGACTACTTTAGATGACAGAAAAAATATTTACTGAATATTCATGTATAATAATAATGAAGAAAAATTAGGAAAATGATGTGTCCATGCCTGATGTTCTCATCCTCCGCAACACTTTTTGAGAACAGTTTAAGCAGACATACAGAATTTTAATAAAGTTTGATTTTGAGTGACCAAGCACATGGACCAGTTACTTCAAGATGGCTACCAGGTAAGATAATTTTTTTACAGTTAATTTGAAATATTGTCTTGTCAGAATGCTTACACGACATTTTGATTATCATTACCGCAACAGATGCTTATTAAATGTTAATTTAATTAGTAGAAGCATAATACTTTGATTTTAAATGCATGTGCAGAATCTCCAAATTATGTTCTTTCAGGTTTGTCATGTAATTTTGAAAATATGTCAGTGTTGATGTTTTCTGACTGTTGCGGTAATGAGATTTTTTAGGACTAATTTTTTAAATTATGTTAAAAAAGTGTTAAATGTTAAGTAAAAGTTTTTAAATTAATGTTCCCATTCACTCCAGACTTGGTTTTTCAATGTCTGGTGGGAAAAAAAGTAAATTTAAGCAATTTTTAAATTTTCATGCTTGACATTTTTAAAACCAAGTTTTCGTGAGAATCACCCATGTATTCTGCTTGCTTATGCCATTCTTACCCGATTTGCGACCTTTTGGAGGTTTCCCTGGTTTGCCTTTGGGAGCAGGTGGGAGAATCTCTTCCTCTTCTTGGGGCATCTGTGCCACCTTCTGCAGAAAAACCTTCTCCAGAGACTGAGCCATCAGGACAATGTCATCGGTTGGCTATGAGAGGACAAGCAAACAATTGACACTTTGACCTCATGGTACAATATGGATGGTGTGCCATATCTGATGTGCTAGCAGCCCAATGAATAAATGAAAAATCTCCAAAAAATTTATTTCAAGAACAATGCTGGAACAAATAAACAAGACTGACCTTGTTGTAGATGTAGCAGTTGGTGAACATGGTGTTAAAATCCTGTAAGCACTCACTGGCACCGCAGTAATAATTGTTCTCCAGTCTCCTCTTGATGGTGCCCATATCCATGGGCTGCTTAATGATGTTATAGTAATCCTGAGTGACAAAACAGTTCAGGATTGTTGGTAGACATCGTGGCATGTCGCATTTCTAATGGTTTATAACTAAAGCATGCAATTTTTAAGGTGTGTTTGTTTTAAAATATGAAAACTCACTGGTAGGTTAAGTTTATGAGCATCTACTGGCTCATGGAAAGGCCATGCGAAGTGATGCCTCCACAGTGTCTTAACTAAAACCTTCTGAAGGAATTGCAGCTGGTTGGTCATGCGGCCCTGTCGAATGGGGTCCCGCACGGGGGGTTGAGGGGGTCCAGATGGTTGTGCGTGGGGCAGAGCAGGCCCTTCAAAACCTTCATACAGCAACGACGGCTTGCGGATGCGCTTGCCGGGGCCGGAGATGGACTGCTCCATCATTAGGGTCCCCTGCATGATGTCAACCCCGCCCAAAGAGCTGTCAGGAAGAGAAACATGAGAATCTGGTAAGAAAAGAGGGCTGTGTAGAGCATACTGTAAAGCAGAAAAACAACAGAGAGCATGTGCAGATATACAAAAAAATAATGGTTTACCTAAAACAATTCATAAATAAAAACACCAATGATAGTTCAAGAATAGACTGACCTGACTAAATGAAAACAGATGCATGACAAGACAAACATGACCTAGTCATAAACCAAACACATTGACTTAATGTTTTTCTCCTGTGCCGTATGCACAATGTGCATTTAAAACTGTTCTATCAGCAGTTTATTTGACTGGGTATGAGTAAGTATTATTACTGGGAAATTGGGACCCATTAACTCAGACAGAGCAATGTTTAGATTTTCATCCGGGTATTAGCCCATGAGGGCGTGGTCTGAATCACA
This sequence comes from Misgurnus anguillicaudatus, assembly GCF_027580225.2. Taxonomy (NCBI): domain Eukaryota; kingdom Metazoa; phylum Chordata; class Actinopteri; order Cypriniformes; family Cobitidae; genus Misgurnus; species Misgurnus anguillicaudatus. The sequence goes on from NC_073356.2 coordinate 31,837,534, forward strand.
AACCAAATATTATTCCTGAACTTTGGCCTACTCTCTTTGATGACATCACCCTAAATGTTTCCTCAAAGGGGTTAATGTAACTAGATGATTATTTTACCTTTCATGGAACAAAAGCAGAAAACAGCCAACAGTTGAAGTCTGCTACTGTATTAACCCTTTAACATCTTAAACTTTTTTAAAACTCAGCTATTTTGTGGATTGCTGTAAAACCTTTTAAAGGTTTTTTATTCTTAAAATGACATTCATACAAATGTCGACTTGAAACAATCCTGAAAATGTTATATTAAAGCTAAATACAACTAATCCTGATGAATGGATATACAGAATGCAAGTCCTTTACCTTTCTTTAGCAGGTTTACTGTATATTGTCGGTGTCAAAAATGATATTTTTCTCCATAGCACTGCTCCCAACTGTTTAAATGTTATTGTAGTTCACATTTACAGTTATAATATAAACTGATATCAGACTCTCTCCCTAAAACTTACCTTCAGCAGCCTATCTAATGCTTTTTCTGTCAGATAATTCGACATTCCAGTGTTCGGTGAAAAATCTGCCCATTTAAAAAACTTAAATTTTTTAACCCAATGTTGTCAGAACTATAACTTGTTTAGGTTAATCATTTCACTGACAATTATGGTAGTACTTTAATATTTACTTATTAACACAAAGACTGAAAACTACAAAGACTAAAAACAAGTAAGGTGGCATTTAATTTTTTCTTATGGAATAAAGTATTCTGCAAGTATGCAGTATCAAAAATAGGAACACAGTATAGCCTGTATTTCCAAAGTTTTAAAGTTTAAAAACATGATATTTTAATATTTAATTTTAAACAAACATCACACCATGAATCTAAGGCATTTGAAATAACTTTAAACTAGTGCTGAATGATACAAGTTCACAGAATTGACATTGAAAACGTGTTATTTTTATTAAGTGCAAAATTTTGAAATACAAACAAAGTTAAAATAAAATAAAAAACACTGTAGAAACATAAATTATTGGCCTCAGATATTTAAATAACAGATAAATTCCCTTCTGATAATGTAGAACTATATAAGTTTCACTGTCCCAACCACTGCAGTTCTAGTTGGGAGGGGGCAGTATTTATGGCGATCGTTTAACTACATGGGTTACTAGGTAACAAGGAAACAATCCCACCAGTTATTCATTGTTGTACTAGCAGATTTCACAAATCAATACAGTCGCTATGAAAAGCCGATCTGTTCTGATCTCACGTTAAGCTTAGGCACAGATGGACCGAGGCCTTCCACGCGTGTAAAATGTTGACAAACTCCACGTGGTGTGGAACGGAAGCGCATAAGACGAGGCAAGTTTCATGGTGTAACTAAAACATTTCCTACTAACTACAATAGTCGCCACTAGGCAAGCTAATTATGTCCACACTACAATAATAGAAAATTAACATAATATTTGAATATATTTGTTTCCATAACTAAGGATGCGCAGTAACTAATAATCAGTATGACTCATATTTACAGTCTACATACCACAATAACATAAAATACCCCAATAAAGCGCCAAGTTGATTTTTTAAATGTCTTTCCTTTACATCAGACAGTAACGTTATTATAGTCGGTGAAGACTCACAACCACATGGTGACCGTAACTCATAAAAAGGTAATAAAAAGCCTCCCCAGTACAGCGCTCCCAGTCCCTTTAGTATGTTATCCCACAAAACAAATAATAATATGTAACGTTACGTAAGTACGTAAGCGGTTTCATTCATTTGATTAATAATCAGACAATGTTACTGATAATGATAGTGATAGTTAGCCACCCTGCTAAGTTGCCGTTAGCATCTTAACATCGCATCTGAACTGGATTTATAGTCCGTTTTCAGAACGGGTGAAACAAATGGTAAAAATTTGAGCGGTAATGTTTAAACCAGATAGTTAGAAAATCGACAGGAGAAACGTCACTCAACTGCCAGTCTCAGAGAACGAGAATGCGCCTGCGCAGTGAACGCGGCCAGATGCTCGTTAAAAATCGCACTTTGAAAACTTTAAAACCAAAAGCAAACCGACGATGCAAACGCTGCAAAATGAAGTCTCCAACACTATAGCCTTTGGAAAGCCATAAAGTGTAGTGTAAATATTCCGGTATCTCACTTGAAGTTTTGCGACAGGTTACAGATGATTAAAACAAAATAATTCCGAAAGATGCCAGATCATAACAATATTCCAACAACATTTTTCGGTCACAGAACAAGTGTAAAGTCATTTACTCCAACCGGTACCTGTCAAAGGGCGGGCTAATTGCCGTCTCCATCGGGATGGATCCGGATTCGGTTTATAAACCGGTTTCGTTCGAAAATCCGAGTTTCGCGGCCTTGTTTTTCAGACTTCCTCTATCCTCCAGCTCACCGCTACAATGAAATGGCGACGTTAAGGCTCCGCCCGACTTTTTATAAACCCAACGACAACCCTATTGGCTGTCGTGCCGCCATAGTGCACGCCCACGGATATTCTACAGGCCACTCTGTATGTCCGTCAAATAGACCACGCCTCTACAGCGCTTTGAGGACATTTCGTGACTTTAAACAAGACCATTTCGCAAAAAGCACTTACACAAGCAAGACTTCCATTATAGTTATGCGACAAACATTTGATAAAATATTTCTGCGACCAATTTTAAACATTTAAGGATACGGTAACATTCCGTTTCTCCAGGGTTTCTGTTACGTCAAAACAAGACAAGCAAACTTCACTGATTGGCCCTCCAAAACTAAGGCGCGATCATCCAGGGCAAGTTGGAAACACGCCATTGGTTCACCCGATTAGTCACGAGTCTAATGCTGCGCGCACACACACGCAGAGATCACCTCGTTTTACAGTTTGTCCCTTCATTGCCTCAAATAAAACTATACAAAACGTAATTTAACCAAAATGTTCTTATAGGACCATGTAATATTTTAACGTCTCGAAAAACTACAAGGACAAAAACACCCTGATGTCTAATAGCGAAAACGATATAATATAATATAATTAAAACATCGTCCTCTAAAAACACATCGTGGTAAAGAATGAACAGTCACGCAAGTGATATTTAAACAGATAAAAGCTTCTGCTCGACGTCCTTCCCTTCCTCTGTCGATTCAACATGGCCTACAAGGAGTGTCCGCCATAAAATGACGCAGCAACTTTGTTTCTTAAAACGACGGTTTTTAATCGTACAATATACTAACTACGACTAAAATATGTACCAAACAGAACCCATCACGCAAATAGTTAACGTTACTTAAATTGTACTAATTACATTCAGAATTTAAAAGTCTAAAAAACTACCACCGTTTAGGCCACAACCGAGATCTAACTACCAAAGCCACAAAGATCAAGAATCTTAACTACTTCGTTTTACCTTATATTTCAACAAAATCAAATACAGTAAATATCCAGATTTACTAATCTTGTCGACGTTTATTAATTTAATAAACTATTTTAAAGGACGCCTAAACTACATAGTTAATACTTACTGTAAATTTGAATAAACAATAGCCGCCTGAAAGTGAGTCACATAAAACAAACAAAATTAAAAGTTTTGAAAATAAAAATAGCCTGCCATTTTTAGTAAATATACTGCCACCCATCCCCCACTGCCAAGGTTACACATCTGAAACAATGTCACAAACTGTTGAAAGCCAAAAAAACAAACACTAAACCGGTCAAAATGTTTATCTCAACGTTATTTAAAGTAAACGCCTAATTTAAATCTTTTTAAACAGTGTTTCACAAAAATAGCAAAAATCTTTTCTAAAAATCTACATCTCTACATATATACCTATATCAAGATTAAGTTAAATAAAAAGGTAAAACAAAAACGTCGAACTCCTCATTGTTCGAAAAATCCTGTTTTTCTTCTTGTCTTCGGCCACGTTTCTTTATTCAGCACATTACCCTCAAACATGTCCGACTTCTTCTTCCCCATTCATGGATCGAAGTGGGGGGAAGGGAGAGTCACGTGACACTCACACAACTACTTGTATTGCTAAAACCCGTTTAAAACCACATTTCGAGAAGCACGTCGTCTTTTTTTAAAACGTCACACACCTACAAGATCCCCCTGTGATTAAATGCTTGGTTTTAAATAATCCATGATCTGTAAACGAATAATCAGTCAACAACGTAGAAAAATCCAGAACAAAGAAGATGATGATGAGTAACGTTGCCGCGCCACGATTGGATGGAGCAGATCACGTGCCCCTCAAAGTATCGCGCCAACGGAAAAAATAAACCAGATGGTTTTTACCGAGATTATCCTCTTAAATAAGGCAATCCGACTTTCTGGTGGCGATGTTTCCCGACTGGTTTGATGTTGGAATTCGGTTAAACAAAACGCGAGACATAACTATAGTTATAACTGAGCGCAAGAATCCGTGTAATCAATAGCTTTCATCTCCCAAGAAAGTAGTCCTCTCTGCGCATGCGCAGTTTCATTTGACTCCCTTGACTCCCTACCCCCGAAACCTCACAGTTGGTGTGGCCGTGTGCTAACTAAAATGAGAAACTTGTCGACTGATTATTTTGACTAATTTATTCAACTGTAAACTATAAGTAATTTTAGTTTAGTTTTAGCTTTTTAATGGCGATCCCAAAAAAACACATTAGTAAATGAATACATTAGAAAATATAAGTAAATGAATAGAATTAAACAAGTAAGGATTAATGTACATTTTGTTGTTAATGATGATAATATAACATTAAAATGCTGATACCTACCATAAATAAACATGTACATGAAACAGTCATTTATACAGTTAAATAACTGACCAATCGTAAACAGGTATTTTAAGGATTCACAAAATATAACAGAATTGCAAGAACACTGTTAATTTTGTAACAATGCTTTTTAAAAATTTCCTTTACAAAAACAAATATGATTCTATGGTTCTCAAATTATATACTTTGTATATTTGTCTTCAAAATTTCTGAATATTTGTTAGAAAATTCTTTTAGCTGCTTAGCCATAGGCCTGTCTGTTGCACAACATATATTTAGCCTTAAGGTATAGCTTTAGTCTTTAGGTATAGCATGACAAATGTGAAAACTAAAGGTTGTCCTATCACTCAAGTCTCACACAGCTGAGCACAGACAACACTAACCAGTGACTCAGCGTCACAAGGCAACTTGGCCAGCAGGGGAAACAGTTGCTATATGGTCGTTCTTGCTCTCACACTTTCTTTTTTCTGCTCCAGAAGCTCCAAACAGCTGTTAGTTATCATGGTTCTTTATCAGCAGGCATACTGAAGCTATAAAATTAATTTAGGGGGATCTTTATCCCCCTAATCTCAGTTTCTACCAAGCCTTTAACCAAGGTGTGTCTGACACTACAGTGATTATAGATCTTATAGGGTCATCTGTGAAGTGTTTTTTATTTAGGAGACAGTCTCACCAGTCTTATAATTGTTGAACTATTAACGGTAATTCTGACAACTATTTGCAAAACAATGAATCAGCCTGATAGCTTTACACTTACACTGCACAGGTGTGAAGGGTTGGTATGTGGTCCTATTGTTTCATTCGTACAGCATTTTAATCTCTGCAATAAAGAATCCCATGCATGTAGAAATAAAGTTGACCAATAAATGTAGAATAGATCAAATTATTATTTGGATAAAAGCTACACAGCTTCAGAAAATTAGCTTTTTATTATTAATTCCTCTGTATTATGTAAGTGATATTTTTTATGGTGCTTATTGCATTATTACAACATGACCAATCAAATTATTATTGCTAAAATAGTTAATCCACTTTTTTACTTTCTTGTCTTTCCAAACCTATTCAAATATTACTATAAATGCCAACCCTGTTAAATCTTTATCTCTTTAATACAATAAAAGAAGTTTTAATTGTGTGCTGTTTTTTTATTTATTTAAAACACCAATACTGACATAACCCTTGAAATAACTTTCCTTTGTTACAACTACACTGTAACATTTTTGTCAAATCAACATATATTTTTATGTAACTTTCAATCTGATTTTATAAATTATGTCAACTTATCACAAGTCAAAACTTAAGATAAGAATTCACTTTGAATTCACTTGCAAAGCCAAGTTGTTTTTACTTCATGCTGCATTTTTTTACAGTGACTGGTGTCTCTTATTTATCTTTAGATATTTTACTGTAACTTAGAAAACAGAAATTCAGTATTGTTGACTTTAATATACATTGAAATAACATTAAGCCTAGGTTCAGTGTTTCTGAGATTCCTTCAGGTATCATTATATCAGTCATTAAATCAGATATTATTCACATCTAATAAAGGCAGCTGGCAGTGATTCAGCAGGATAAGGAAAACCACTTATTTATCACTGATGCTATATACCTGATTTTATCCTAACTCATGAATAAGCTGACTAGGTTCACATTTTATTTAAGCTGTATACTGTATTTTACAGTATTCTTGTGACAAATAAATTTGGAATATTTGTTATAGAGGCTTAATTTTAATTATTAATGTACAGTTGTTTTAAAATAGTTTATAGTTATATTAGTTAATTTATAAAATAGTATTTTTATTTAAAGTGATATATAAACTAATATATTACGGCAGAATTAAACAGCACACTTTTGTTTATTACGTACAAAACAATGCAGGGGATGTGTTTTTATTACGTATACAACAGTACCATCTAGTGGTTAAATTGGGGAATGAATAGCGCCATTACGTAATGACGTAAAAGAACTGATGAACGCGGGGGACTTCCTATCACTAACTTTTCCCACTTTAATTAAAATTCATAAGTGAATCTGTGTGGGGTAGCCGCCTTTCATCGTTATTCAGCGTGTTTTCCAACGACTGCGGTCTGAAGGTGCGTGCAATTCGTTCATTGTTATTAACGCTGTTTTCATAATGTGTTGCAGGACCAGATGTTTCCCATGGTCACAAATATAGTAACGTTATAATAAGGCAGCACCCACACGGCTGTTGTAACTGTCTTTCCCCAACCAAAGTTCACTGGTTATTGATTAGCCTAATAACAAAATTATTGGTTTTGATAATGTCCTCAAAATATCTTAGCTAGTAATGATGCTATATTGGTTGCATACCAGCAAGACCAGCATATGTTTTGGTGCTGGCATCAGCACCAGCTAAACCAGCACTAGCACCAGCATCCCATGCTGGTCGTACCAGCAAGACCAGCAAATGTTGTGTTTTGGTGCTGGTATGCTGGTGGCCACCAGCATAATCCCATGCTGGTTTGATGCTGTTTTTTCAGCAGGGGCTTCTTTAGAAGTTCGTTTACATATACGTATTTGGCAGATGCTTTTATCTTTTCATCTTTTCATGCATTTAAAAGTTTTGAAACACTCCATGGTTCTTTATTTATATTTTTACTGTGGCACTGTGGAAATTATGTTGTGACTAAGCATACAAAATAAATCATAACTCTGTTATATTTTGTCATCTGAAGTGCAGTTACCTTTGGCTAGAAATTGCACTCTGTAATTGTAATTTTATCAAGAAGCTTATTGAAGACCGGCCCGTCTGGCCCCAACAACCATGCCACGCTTAAAATTGTTTAAATCATCTTTCTTTTCCATTCTGACAATCAGTTTGGAGGTCAGGAGATTGTTTGATGTAATTTAACACATGCTGGGTTGTTTCAACCCAAAATGCTGGGTTGTTATAACCCATTGTTGGGTCAAATATAACATTTTCTTGGTTAATTTCAAACATTGAAAATAACTCAGCATTTTAGAGTGTACATAGACACAGTTTGATTGTTTATTTTTTATTGTTTACTCGTTTTTTTACTTTTGTGGATTCGGAATATAACTTTGTCTTTATTTTCTATTTACAGGCAGATTAATGTAAGGACAAACAGACAGATAGATAGATCTACACTAAATATTCAGAATATTTAATCTTTAAAGTTTTAGTTCATATTTTAAGGTTTTAGGAGATCAAATAGTTTACTCATAAAACCACATGCCAAGTTCACCACCGGTTACACCTCAGATATGGCTTGAACAAAACCACATTACTGCACTTGTTTGCACCCTCTCCTAACCCACAAACCACAACTCACCCTACATGCAGCTGTATTCAGATCAAATGGACAATTTAAGAATTTCAAAACAATTCATGATAACTATAAGAAACATCTAAAAAATTATCACACAAATTTAGCCGTTAATGTATAAGCCTAAATGTAACATAAATAGCTTTAATGTGGCTTTAGATACAGTATAGGATAAAGTTGGTGTCATAATGAAAACATTGATATATTCACAAGATGGCGCTGATGTCTGTGAAATAGAAGTCTGGTATTCTGGCCAAAATGAGTTTGATTATTTTTGATTGGTTAAGTGATACGCAAGACGTTGCCATGTGAGCAAAGAAGTGTTAGGTTTGGAATATCTAAAAACAATGCACAGTAATCCTTCTAGTGTAGATAAATGACACCGAGGGCTATGTTAAATAACAATATAGCTTATCTTGTGTGTCCTGGAGTTTGTTGATTTGTTTTGTATTGTAAATTGGAGTGTTGAATGTGAGTTCTTTGTTGTTGCTAGAACGGGTCAGGACTGTTGTTAAAAACTCAAATGGTTTCAGTTTCACAGATAATTTTAGAAGGGAACCATCCTTTATTTATTTGAGTCCTTAAAGTACACTGTAAAAAAACTTTGCTGCCTTAAAATTTTACAAGTCATGTCAACAGAGATGAGTTGTCACAACTTATAAAATGAGTTAACTTTTCTCAACTATATTTGATTAATTATAACAACTCACCTGTAGTTATAACAACTCATCGCTAGTCAAGATTAATAATTGAAATGACTTGTAAATCCGAGTTGATTCAACAAAAATTTTTAAGGCAGCAAAGTATTTTTTACAGTGTAGGTTCCCCCCAAAATAACACGTTCAACACGATTATCAGCAGCCATGCTGACAAGTATGAGAATTTCCCTATAGTTTCTCATCCATAAACTCAAACTTTTATTTATAAAATTATTGGAATGTTAACAACTGATCCAGTTGCAGTAAAACTAAACAATGAAAGACAGACATGTATCCATTTAGCAAGAGGCTTTTGTCCAAAATCTTCAAGGACTGCAGATGAAAATTAGCCAGAATGGGTAAATCTGGTACATTTACATAGGATACTTGTTTATTGGGTTGATTAATGTACATTGTCATCTTTTAAAAAAGCACAAAAAAATACATTTTGGAATAAAAATGTTCTTCCCCAAAAGCAGAATTTTTTAAGGTCAAATATAAATAAGTGCAAAATAGTATCATCTTCATGTGTCCAATACAAATTTATTGGCTTAATAGTAAGTAAGTAAGTAATTTGATTTCTATAGCACCTTTCGAGAGCAGTGACACAAAGTGCTTTACAGCACAAATACAGAAAATACACAGTACCATTAGACAAAAAAAAAGATAAAAATCAAGCGATTACACAAAGTATGCATTATACATCCACAAAGTTTTTATAGGGATGACCTGTTGTTGTATATGACACAGCCCCCCCCCCCTCAAAAAAATTTTATACTACAGTAATATATTGCATTTTACTTTATTTTTCCTTTTGTAAAATGCAACTTTGTTATTATTTTGTATTCATCAGTAGATGTATAAAGGGAAAGATGGACAGACAGATTGATGCACATACACCAAATATTTTATCTTTGAAGTTTTAGGAGATCAACTAGTTTACTCATAAAACCACATGCCACATTACCTCTAAACCTAGTATTACAGGGCACATTTTAGATACACTGTAAAAAATGTCTGTAGAAATTACAGTATTATTGGGTATTACTGGCAGCTAGCTGCCAGTAACCTACTGTAGATTTTACATTTATGTTATTTACTGGCAACATTTTGTTCAAAGTTAAATGAACATGAAACATTTTTTGACTTTATCTTCTACAGTAAGTTACTGGCAACCAGCTGCAAAATTACAGCAAATTTTTTAGAGTGTATGGCTTGAACAAAACCCCATTACTGCATTTGTTTCAACCTCTCCTAACCCACAAACCATCAGACCTCAAACTACATGCAGCCGTATTAAAGTCAATGTTGATAGTTCATGAAAAGTACTGATAACAATAAAAAACATCGATAAATGTATACACAAAGTTAGCTGTTAATGTATAAATGTATATGACTGATGTGACTTCATAGATACATATATTATAAGATAAAGTTTGTCATAATAAAACATTTTGTTATATTCACAAGATGGCGCTGATGTCTGTGAATCAGAAGTCTGGTATCCTGGCAAAAATTGGCGCCTTACATTTGTTAGATCTTTTTTTATTGGTTAAGTGATACGTAAGACGTTGTCATGCTAGCAAGGCAGTGTTAGGTTTGCAATATCTGAAAGGAGTGTGTGTGTGGCATTTTTACCTGTTTTATAATAAAACCTTGCTTGAAAGATATTTTGGACAAATAATTATTATTTAAGATTAAATAATATAAAACAAACAAAGTGTTTTAATAAGAATATTTTGCTCCCATCCCATAGAGTCCCTTTCTTCACAACACATATCGCTGCTGTCCTATTTTTGGTCTTTTGGTGGTGCTCTTCACCGGTCAGAGCTCCAAACATGAAGGTACTTTCCAGCCTAAAGGATTATGCTGCAATGCTACCACTGTTAGCCATATTTCTATTGATGTAACCATAAAGCTACACACCCCTGTTTTGGAAAAAACCCGTGGGAACTTTAGGGGATTATCAGTACAGTAATAACCAAACTTCCACATAGCACTCTTATGTAGGGCCTGCTTATGTATAAATATACATAGCTTCTCGTTGGGGCTAATGTATGCATATATACAACAGAAATAAAAGAGCAAGGCTGATGAAATATTTTAGTAATTTTAAAATAATATGTCATATACTTTAGCCTTCAACTTCATGGTGTGTAATACATTTACAAGATGTATTGAAAATAAACATAAAAGTGCATTAGACACGGCATACTTATCCGTCTAGCGTAGTGTTGTATGTGTTGTATAACAATATAGCATATCTTGTGTGTCATGGATTTGTTTGTTTTGTAGCAAATGTAAATACGCTCACAAACTAGTGTTATTTGTGCGTTCTTTGTTGTTGTTGTTGTTGTTAAAATAAGTCAGGATGATTGCTAAAAACCCAAATGGTTTCAGTTTCACAGATAATTTTAGAAGGGAACCATCCTTTATGTATTTGATGAGTCATTGAACCATGAAAAAACATGATTTTCAGCAGCCATGCTGACAAGAATGAGAAGTTCCCTGAGTTTCCCATCTTTGTCATCCATATAATCTCATACTTTTTATTATAAGAACATTAAAGACTGATCCAGTGACAGTAAAACTGAATAATCATTGATCAGATACTGTAATGTTATCATTAAAGGTTCATAAAGGAGCGGCTACTGCATCTGATCTAGAAATGCCTCTCCACCCCCATCATGTAGATCAGTGTTAGTTTGGCTTTGGCTTGGCATCACCAACAAACTGAATAGAAAAGAAAGTGAAAGAGTGCCGGTTCGGTACTTTCCAGGGTGTTGTCATTATGCTCGGCATGTGATATTTAACCGCTGGTGGCGTGATTATACAATCAAACAAAAAGAAGAAACATTTATCTGCTTTGTCAGGATGCAAAGAGAAAAAAATATGCTTCAAACACACACACACCTTTTCATCCATAGTTTTGTTTTTTGTCGGATCAGATCGTAGCACATTTGTGGCAAAAATAAAAGTCTGTCCGACATTTTAAATATCTCATTGATAGAGAAAATGGCTTCTCTTAGCTTTGCATATTACACTTTGTACCTGAAAATGCTGGTCGGTTACCATTAAACATATTGTTATAGTATAATATTTTTATAAATTAAATATTATATTCTATTTATTTAATATACTTTTTTAAGTTATAGTATAATTATAGGAAACATAAAAATGTGTTTTAACTTAAACTATATAATTGGTATATCAGTCTAACTCAATATAATGCATAATTTTCCATGCAATTAATATTTATATTGTTTATTTAAAATAATAAATAGTGTCTAGTGCAACAGTTGTGCAATGTAATAGTTATTTTGAAGCAGTTGTATGAATGTGGACCAGACTGTCATTGCTTGCATTTCCTTTTTCCGAAAGGGGGTGATAAAGCACAACATCGCATTCACACATGCACCATAAACCAGACATAGCCAGGTAACAAGCTAAACTGATAAAACAAAAACAATAGGGACTTTCCAACAACGGCACAAAACAAAGATGATCTGTACAAATAAAAACACTGTAAAAATTTAGGGGAAATTGGCCTAGGGGAAGTTAGTGTTTTGAGCAAAGATATAGGCCATTTCTATAATGTAGTTTTGTGTTTAAAAGTATATCATGTCATATATTATTTCATATTTTTAATATTGTATATGCAAAATAAATATTTAGGCTACTGCAATTTGCTACGTGTATATACATTTATGCCACTTCTAGGAGCATTAAACAGTTTGTGTAAAATCACTTAAGTGTCATTTTTGTGCCACTTTTGGAGAGCAAAGGTGGATTAGTTTACATTAAAATATATAGGCTAACAGAAGTGCACAAATAAAAAAACAGAAATTTGATGAAGACAGATAAATATTGACGATGATGCCCTACTGCACAGGTAGAAAATGGTAATGAAAAGTCAATTCTTTAAAAAATGAAGCTGGTTTTCCTATAAAGCATCTTTAAAAGACCTCTTTAAAATTGTTGGCTTGGTTTTGTCTCAATATTGAAACAAAAAAGAAAGCGAACCGGTTGATAAAACCCCCACCATTAACCAATGGTGTGGTAATGAGCCAAACTGTCATTACTTCAAGAGTGAAAGTAAAAAATATGTGTACATACATGCACGCTCTTGCTCTTAGCCGAGCTTGGCACACATTTTTCAATCACAAAATGGCCGGCAGTTACAAAATGGCGCTGCCGGACCGGCAACTTTGGGCATTTCAAAAAAGTCACGTGATTTCACCGAAACCGATTGTGCACCTTAACTAACTTTTTAAAAATCATTATCTCATTTTTGCTCAATGATATCTTTTAAATCAAGCTTTGCTTGCTAATTTTTTTGTACAGTGAATTAGTCCAGGCTTAATTTAAACTTAAACAAAATCAAAATCCCCAATTTGGCAATGCCAACAAAATGTTGTTTTTTATATTATGTATCAGTATAGAAGCATCTCTCTGTAGCAAAGACAAATAGATGCATTGACATTTAGACCATGCAGGTATATTAGTGTTATTGCTAAGATACAGCCAACGAAGATAGCAGCCATTTTGCAGCAGGTAAAAGCGTGCCAGTAGTCTAAAATGGAGATCAGATCTTTGTCATTTGCCTTGCTGACATTAGGAGGTGGTACTGTATAATATGGCATGAGACAGGTGTGGCCAGGCACTAAGCCAAACATACAAATGTGTGACCAGGAAAAACAACAATAGTTACTTTATTTGGCAAAACCGGGTTAACCTGTTTGCCAGTCTCTACACAGCCCAAACTAAAATTCAAAGTGAAGCCTTATAAAGTTAAAACAGTGCTCAGGAAAATTTTGTGCATGTTTATATGCTGTATATAATTTCATTTTTATCTCCATACTGGTCTTTAGTACTGATGTATGCACACACTTGTTTCATGATCATAATGTAATAATAATCAGGATCATATTTTTATTGTTGTTGGCCTTAATAGGGCATTGATATGAAATTAAGTAATTCTCAGATAAACCAGAAAAAAACGTAAAACATTAAAAAGTCTTTGCAAGTTTTATTAATTTCACATTTCATGATATCATAATTTTTCATAATTTTTGCATTGTCTTCTGCATATTCATGTTCTGTCTGTAAAAGTATAGGGGGACTTCAGGACAGTAACAGTATAGTTTGCAATTTTGTTGTGAGTTTAACACAAGCTGGTTTGGTTTACTCTGATAAATAATATGGTGCTACCAGGCAGAGTGCCAGGATAAACAGGGCATTTCAAGAAAGTCACGTGATTTCATTGAATGAATGGTTGCACCATTACTAACTGCAGAATTCAGAGTTCAAATTCAAGCCACTATAGTGCAACAGGTCATTTTATTATGATGACTGGGTAATATTTTAGTATTTTTATCTAAGGTGTAAGAGTTTTATAAACTTGAAATTAAAATTTTAATAAAAGCATTTATACATTTTGGCACTTTTATCCAAAGCAACTTACAGTGCATTACAAGGCATACATTTTTTATCATTATGGTTTGAACCAACGACTTTTTAAACTGCTAATGCAATTCTCCACCAAAGAGCTATACAAGAGTATATGCCAATGAACAGACAACCATGAAAAGATGCTAAACTTTATGTGACATTGACAACATTATAAAGCTTAACTGTTCATTAGTAAAACACAAACTAGTTGATGTAGCACAGTGTTTATTGATATTCACGGTTTTACATAATTGCTTTAAATTATTTGTTAAAAATAATTTTGACTGATAAGCATCAGTTTATTAAGGTTTATTTTATGTACTGGTCTAAAAGTGAAAGCCACAGATCTTTGTGATATGATTGTGAGTAAAAGCATCTATTTACAGTCTGTAATGAAATCTTCATTATAGAATCATTACTATTTAATATTTACATTTATGCATTTGGAAAATAATGTGTTCCCTGGGATCGAAACCACAACCTTCTCACTCCTAACACAATGCTTTACCACTGAGCTAAAGGAACATTTTATTGAGTCCCATTTTCTTTTTCTTGGTCTGGATCATTAAAGATCCTCTCTCTCAGTTTATAGTAACTACCCTTCCTGTCCATCAGTTCTTTGTGAGTGCCCTGCTCGACCACCTCCCCGCCGTCAATCAAAACAATCTGATCCGCCCTCTCGATGGTTTTCAGCCTATGAGCAATCACAAGCAACGTCTGGGTGGGGCAGCTGGCCAGGGTTTGTTGAACCTGTAAAGTAATAAACATTGTGGTAGATGTCTAAATTGATATGTACATAGTGTATTTAGGTGAGCTTTGCAATATTTTACCATTTGTTCACTTTCGGTGTCCAAAGAGCTGGTGACCTCATCCAGTATGAGGACCTGAGGGTCTCTGATTAAAGCTCTGGCGATAGCAATGCGCTGCTTCTGACCCCCAGAGAGAAGACAACCACGTTCTCCAACATCTAAAAATAAAACAACATGATGCTTACAACAAAAATGTAACTTATTGATATTTTTCTAGGATTTTCATGGACAGTTTCCCTTGCATCCCATGTTAAATAAATGCAAAATCTCAAAGAAAACAACATAGCTCATAATATCAATAATTTTAAAATGAGTTAATATAAATCTGCTGCTTTTTTCACAATACCATATTAAAAAGACCATCTTAGTGATCATAAGTTAGTTAAGAAGCCTGGTTGTGACACCAGCGTCCTGTGATTGTGTGTAAGTGGATAACTAGCAGGTTAGAAATGCTAGAAATTTTGATGTGTTACTTATCAATTGGTTTGCCAATACTGTAAGTAGTCAGATTCATTTTTTATCAACTTCTAAAATCATGACAATTCAGAAAGAGTAACAGTGTTTACCTGTGTCATACCCATTTTCCAGTTTGCTGATAAAGACATCGGCATTGGCTTTCCTGGCAGCCTCCTTTATTTTCTCCATTGTGCAGCCGGGCAGACCGTAGGCGATGTTCTCCCGTACAGTACCGGAGAATAACACAGGCTCCTGACCCACCATCGCTATCTGAAAGGTATTTAATTAGATATTAATCTTATAACCCTGCTTGGTTATTTTTGGTTCTTTTGTTTATAGACCTTAGTCAGGGTAGACACCATATTTAATTTAACATGATTAAAAAAGAGGCCATGAGGAAGACTCATTTTTTTACAATGACACTTTGCATTTAAAGGGACACTCCACTTTAAAAAAATATATATATATTTTCCAGCTCCCCTAAAGTTAAACATTTAATTTTTACCATTTTGGAATCCATTCAGCTGATCTCCTGGTCTGGCGGTACCACTTTTAGCATACTGTAGCATAATTTTCAGATGGACAATTAAAAGTTGAGATTTTTCTTGGACGATATGGCTAGGAACTATACTCTCATTTTGGCACAATGATAATACGCAATGCTTGAAAATAGTCCCCTTGGTTACTTTTAATGGCAGGGCACTATTTTCAAGCGCTGTGTAATATCATTAAGCCTCCTGGAGCCATGTTACATCAGCAAAGTCTTTGATTATTACGCCAGAATGAGAGTATAAATCTTAGCAATATCTGCCTAGAAAATCGCAACTTTTAATTTTCCGTCAATCTTATGGCACTTTTCCATTGCATAGTACCCCACGGTTTAGTTTGGGTCGGGTCAGCTCAGCTCACTTTGGCGCGGTTAGCTTTTCCATCGAGTTTAGTAACACTTCACAGTGGGAGGGTTTATAAGAGTGTCGTTATATTTGCACTGCCTACTTCTGTGACATCATACAAGTGAGAGCATTGAACATTCCCATACATTCATTTATTTTTCAGTCCGCCACAAAATTAAAATTGGGCACCACAAACAGATGTTTGCACATCGCGTTATCACTAACGTTACCTCAGTCTCACATGACAGTTTCTGTTCAAACACCCCGACGTCAGTCGATGGCGCTCCGCTGAGCCTCATTGAAGTTGCATTTAAGCATATAATGCTGACGTGCTCGTCGCGAATGTTCCGCTACAAACTGCAAGTTTGGAAAAAACTGTTATGGTGTCCCTGATTCTCAACCTGTGGATGTTTTTCGTGAGTTTGGGAACTTGTAGCAGAGCACAGATGACAACATTTTTGCTCGAGACAGCGCAAGCTAGCCTAGCACAGGTAAAGCTAATCTAGCTATGACGCTGTAGTGACGATTCTCTCAGACCAATCAGTGACCTACAGTGTTTACATCACGTTTGGTATCAGCTCGGGTCACTTGGAACCCAAACCGAGGTGGTACGAAAAAAGTACCGGGTACTACGTACTGCACCCAATGAAAAAGCTCCCAAAAGTAAGCTGACCCGACCCAAACTAAACCAAAACGTGGAGCACTATGCAATGGAAAAGCGCCATCAGATTCAATGGATTGTGCTAAGCTATGCTAAAAGTGGTACCGCCAGACCCGGAGACCAGCCGAATGGACTCCAAAATGGCAAAAATCAAATGTTTAACTCTAGAGAAGCTGGAAATTTGCAGTTTTTTTAAATAGTGGAGTGTCCCTTTAAAAAAAGGCTGATTTACAGAATCAAACATTTGAACATGACATTTTGATGTTACTTAATACCTTTTTAATGGAGAACCCTGAAAGTTTGCTTTTTACTTTAGCTTTTGGATAAAGTAACCATATTTTAACAACAAAAAAATTATTTGAGATCAAACAATAATTGGACCCCATGCTGAAATCACATGGAGGACTACAATAACAACAGGGACATTATTAAAGTACTCACCTTGCTGTGTAGGTAGTTATGTTGATAGTTTTGTAATGGTTGTCCATCTAACAGAATCTGACCGTGTTGAGGTTGGTAAAATCTCTCCAGAAGACTAACACATGTGCTCTTTCCTCCACCTGACATCCCAACAAGAGCAGTCATCTGACCTGGCTTCAACTCCAGAGAGAAGTTCTGAAAACAGGTGAAAATTATATTAAGTATACAATAAATAAATTAGATTAAAAAAAAAGTTTCCTGTACTTTTATGTGAAAATTCAAGTCTTAATTGCAATGTAGCCCAAACATTAAAAAACTCAAACCGTAAAGGGGACTTTTAACAAGACTTTTTTAAGAAGTCAAATAAATCTTTGGTGTCCCCAGAGTACATATGTGAAGTTTTAGCTCAAAATACCAAATAGATAATTTATTATAACATGTTAAAATTGCCACTTTGTAGGTGTGAGCAAAAATGTGCCATTTTTAGGTGTGTCCTTTTAGATACAAATGAGTTCATCTCTGCACTAAATGGCAGTGCCATGGTTAGATTAAGGGGTGGTATTATCCTTTTCTGACATCACAGGGGGAGCAAAATTTCAATTACCTATTTTTTCACATGCCTGCCGTTACTGGGTTGATCTTTTTCACATTTTCTAGGTTGATACAAGTACTGGAGACCCAATTATAGCATTTAAATATGGAAAAAGTCTTGGAAAGGTTTAATTCAAGACTTCAAATAGCCTTCTGTACCTTTAAGACATTGTGATCTGGTCTTTTAGGATAGGAGAAGATGAGGTCCTTAAAGCTGACGTGTCCTTTCAGAACACTGGGTTGCAGGTTGCCATCCGCACTGACTTCAGGCTTTCGGTCCAGGTACTCAAACACCTTACCAGCCGCGCTCACTGAGTTTAGCATGTCTCCAAAGATATAGATTAAAGTCTAGGATAGAGATGGACCAATATTTGGCATAGTCACCCAAAAATGAGATGTTTGTCATCATTAACTGTAATTTCATTTCAAACTTGTGTGATTTTCTGTAATTTGGTGGATTAAAGAACGGTGCTCACTCCAAATTTTAAGAACTTTTTTTCAAACCACATGAGGGTTAGAAAAATGTATGACAGAATTTTAATTTCTGGGTGAATACATCTTTAAATATAAACGTTCATAAGTCTATAAATATTCAAATGTGATTATTAATCAGCAAATTATGTAATTAAAAGAAAACCAGAACAATACCCTAATGTTGTCTCCAAGATCTGACTGATAGAGGATGAAAGAGACGAGATTCCCTGTGCTCATCTGTCCATACTGGATGAAGAGTCTTCCATAGTACAGCATGGCCACCTTCATTCCTACTTCTGTCATCTGCAAACCACAAACATGGTCAAGCTAAGAATTTTGTTTCAAATTGTATATAAATAAAACAAACACTTAATAAACTGACCCGCCTAACAAGCAGGTAAATCGCCCTGACTGTGTCCCGTCGGGTCTTCCGATTATGGGTGTCCATCAAGCAGACATCATAGCGATCAGCTTCTCGTAGTTCTGCCCTAAAACTCTTCACAGTCCTGATGCCTGATACAGCCTCTCCAGCAGTTTCATTGGCTCGTGCCATAGAGTCCTGGACTTCTTTTGACAGCCTCTAAAAAAACAAAAACATATAAACTAAAGAGCAATTGAAATTGTTCAATCAAAATATCTGACCACAATTTTTTACGTATGCAAAAAAATGTCTCCATACCTGATAATGTGTGTCGTAGATGTTCTGCAGCAAGCCTGTCAATGGTGTCTCCATAAGCATCAGTAATGTAAGTTTCCAGGACAGGCTCACCATCAAATATAACATGCCCACAGTCTTTATCATGGTCCGCAGAAGAACGTTGACATTTAGGGCTACAGCCCGGCCCATCAGAGTAGTATCTGTGGACAGTCTTGACCCGATATCACCTGCAAAATAGATCACCAGCCTAACATGAGGTCCGTTGCTTGTAAATAATTGTTATTAGTATTGCAACAGCAGTTGTATTGAATCTACCTGTCTTTATGGTCTCAAAGAAGCCAATGTCCTGTTTGACCAGCGACCCAAACAAATTCACTTTGACTCTGCATGTGAAGCTATTGATGGCACACATGAAGAGGCCTCCGCGACATCCTGCACTGAATGAACTGAAGATAAACAAAACCTTTATTAGACAGGTAATTTTGTAATTAAATATAAACTATATATTTATATAGAATATATACTAACCTTCCCAATGAGAATAATGCCATGAGAAATATAGCCAATCTAAAGTTATCCCACTGGTACTTGGAACCTAAAATGTCAATCACTTCTCCTGTGTACAATGGGATGAACATCTCACCTGACATAACACAGACAAAAAGCATTTAAATGTATAAAGCT
Source organism: Misgurnus anguillicaudatus (assembly GCF_027580225.2). Classification (NCBI taxonomy): domain Eukaryota; kingdom Metazoa; phylum Chordata; class Actinopteri; order Cypriniformes; family Cobitidae; genus Misgurnus; species Misgurnus anguillicaudatus. The sequence goes on from NC_073356.2 coordinate 31,857,380, forward strand.
GGTTTTCATTACACTTATTTGATATATATAGTCAGTGCAATGAAATTGTCTACTCACAGAGGACCGCTAATGCCAGAAAGACAAAAGCTCCGCATAGCAGTATGTAGTCAGGTCTGTATAAACGGATGACCCGCATGAAGAGGACTCGAGCCTTCTGTTTGGTCTCTTTGCCTTTAGCATCTCCGTTAGTGTCAGGCAATGTGATCTCCCAAAACAGGCAAGCCAAAGCTGCAGCAACGCTACCGACAAGCCACGTATTAAATTTATCGAGCCGATAATTCCCGAAAAGATTCGAGCGCCCGGTTTCATACACCGAACTAATAAAACAGTGTACGATGATCCATCTCTTTATCAATGGATCTGTCGCATCTTTAAAGAAAACAGATCCCGTGTATAGCAGCGTGCATCGCAGTACAGATTCAACCCATTGCCGTAACAAATTATAATCCAGATTTTTTGTACGAGATTTTAATAATGTACCGCCGAGGTCCAGTGTGTAAACTATAAACAAGTCTATGCATAATATACAAGCGAACGCTAAAACTTTGCGCATGTTGTCTGTTAATCTGATACTGCGTAATAAATAATTAGGTTACTCGTAGCCTATAAAGATTACAAGCCTCGTTATTAGGCTATTTTTGTCTCGCCACCGTCTCTTCTACCTTTTCTCACGATTTCGAGCTCTTCATCTCTGTTCAGACTGTCAGGTCAGGTCAGGTAGGGACACGGACATTGTTGTCGTTTCACTTTCGATTTCTCTCAATTCGGGGGTTTCCTTAAAAAACACCAAAGCGCAATGGCGCTCTTAAAAATATGCTATATTTTAATATGATGTCAAATGTGTTGGTGTAAAATAGGATAACACACGACTTAACTGCAACTACAGCTGGTGCAACCTATGAGGAAGAGAAGTGCAGTTTTACACAACTGCTGATGACCACACCAGATACTGACTGATTCTTTTGTTCAGACCTATTTCTGTTTATCACGTCTGTGAAATTGGTTCAGTTTGTGTCTCTTATTTTCAAACAAATATAGACTTATTAAAGAGAGAGTTCACCCAAAAATAAAAATTCTGCATTACCATGGTGTTTTTACAGACCTGTATACATTTCTTTGTTCTGCTGAACACAACAGAAGATATTTTGGGCAATGTTTGTAACCAAAGCATTTACGAGCACCATTGATGTTCGTATTTGTTTTTCCTACTACACTCAAAAAATACGCTGGATTTACTTATATAAAATATAGTTTATAATTTTTGCATCCACTTTTTTTAGGTAAGTTGCACATGGAATTGCTTAAAATTCCATGTAAAACTTACTTAAAAATGTGCAATTGCTTAAAATTCTGTGTGAAACTTAAAAAGTGGATGCAAAAATCATGCACTATATTTTTATTTTTTTAAGTAAATCCAGCGTCTTATTATTATTATTTTTTTAGTTTATGGAAGTCAATTGTGCTCCTGTTTTCTGCTTGCTTACAAATATCTTCCTTTCTGTAGACATAACTAGAAACCCATGATAACTCATAACAACACAATAGAAAATTTGGTGTTAGACGTGTGCATGAGTTTCTAAACTGGTTCATGCAGGTTCAGTAATTTTGCTTAACAAAATAGTTTTCTGTCACAGAAAACCTGAAGGCCTAACTTTTTAAATAGTTTATCATTAAACATAAAGATAAACTGGATGCCCTGCTGAAAAAAAAACCTGTTAAAACCAGCATAAGGTGGTTTTAGCTGGTCTGCCAGCTTGGTACTAGCTGGTTTTGCTGGTGTAGCAAGCTGGTCTAGCTGTATTTTGGTCACATTTTATGCTGGTCTAGCTGGACTTAGCTCGTAAGGCTGGAATAGCAGCTGACCCACCAGGTTGACCAGCTTTTGCTTGGAGGACCACCTTAAACCAGCAAAAACCAGCCAACAGCTCATGTTGGTCTTGGTTGAATTTTTAGTAGGGTGCAGCGTGTGTTTGTATATAAAAGTTTAGGTAATTTCAACAAAACAACTGATGTAAACAAACTGATCATTTTATTATTCTGTATTTTGAATGCACATGGGTGTACAGTGTGGTATGTTAATGTCCTTAAAGAGCAAAGTTATTTGTTTTACAGATCAAAAAACTTGGGTAGTTCATTTCCTAAAACGCACTTCTCTTCTGATCCATCTTTGTCAATAGTGACAACATATGCAACGCCTCCACTTGAACCATCTCTACCCATGGCCAGAGCGAGTGCTAGAGAGAGAAAAAGAGAAAGAGTTACACACTAAAGCTATGAAACGCACCCCTGGTCAGTACAAAAACAAAGACAAAAACAAGATGACAATCAGCACATTAAACTGTTGATTTTAAGTACACATTATATTGTGTATATCTGGACAAACATTTGTTAAAAGAATAGCTTTTGTTTAAATTCGACTTAAATGTTAAACAGAGGTTAAAATAATTATAAAAAATTACAATAAATCGCCTTTTATGACGTCATCTTGACATTGGTATTATGCACTGACAAATGTCTTACCATTCACTACAAACTCTTGGGTTTCTCTCTTTGTCATGTTTTTTTTGTACTCTGCGTCCATAAACCCGTGGATGTAAAAGCTCCCAGACCCACCGATAGCGAAAGGCTGCTTAGAGAGTAAACCATTCAGTGTCGCATACACCTGTTTGGATGAGAGAGAAATGGCCATATATAATGTATTATAAAATATAATGATTACAATATCTTACATCTGTAGGACATCAATCAAATTGTTCATTCTTACAAAGTCACAATTATTTCAGTTTGCAATAAAACCAAATGTTATCTAACCTGTCCTCCTCGTTTCCTGTCCCACCCTGCAACTATTAGATGCGCTGATAGTTCCTCTTTGTATTTGTATGAAATATTCTTCACCAGAGTGGCAGCAGAGCAAACCAGTGGGTCATCTTCCACCTCAATACTGTTAAGGTATATTTTTGAGGTATATTAGTAAGTACATAACCTAGGTGTGGTTTCCCAGACAGAGATTATCTTAAACCAGGACTAGGCCTTAGTTTAAGTAGGAAATACTAGGTTTAACAAACATGCTTTACTAAAAACATAACTGGCGTGCATTTTGAGGCAAAAAAAGGGCACTGATGTATTTTAAAATATGTTTGTGCAAGTTGTTTTAAGTTTGAACAGCTCTTACATTTATTTTAGTCTAGAACTAGTCTAATCCCTGTCCAGGAAACCGCCCCCTAATAAATATAGAGAACTACAAGGTGATGTACCTGTGCACATCCAGCTGATAGTTGACTATCTCAGCAATGGTTTGAGCATCAGCCGCAGATCCAGATAAAGCACAGTAGATCTTATCATGGAGGGGGGAGAGCTTGTTCATCACACGATTCACCACCGACTCCCTTAGACAAAAAAGTAGAAAAAGTAGCTTTATTAATCCATATGAAGGAGAAACTCATTTGCCACTATTTGTTATGTAATACAAAAGCAGTACAACAATATATTAATACAGTACACTGTGCCCCATTTTTACAGATTCAAAAAAAATATTTATAGTGTGTATACAGTAAAATATTTTTGCTGCCTTACATTTTAATGTACTATCAACTTACTTAAATTTTGGTTAAGTGATGAGTTTCTATAACTTTAAAATACAAGCTCATAATTTGATAATTTTGTAAAAAAAAAATTTCTTTGTTAAAAAACTAAGAGCAGCAGTATTGAACTTCTGTATTACTGTCATGCTCCCTGTATGTTCTCCTGTCGGCTTCCCTTGTTTTCACCTTTTATCTCCCTCCGGACTACATTTCCCATCCTCCTCCATGCTCCCTCACCTGCCAGCGATCCTGATGATCTCCACTCTATTTAAAGGTATAGTTCACCCAAAAATGAAAATTCTGTCATTATTTGGTCACTGTCATATTGTTTCAAACCTGTATCAATTTCTTTGTTCTGATGAAAAAGAAGGTAGATATTTTGAGGAATGTTTGTAACCAAAACGTTTGTGAGCCCCATTCACTTACATTTTAGGAAAAAATAATACTAGGCTCACAAATGGTTTGGTTGCGAACGTTCCTCAAAATATCTGCCTTCGCTTTCATCAGAACAAAGTAACAGCACCAGAGTGAGTAAATTATGGCAGAACCTTCATTCCTGGGTTACTATCCCCCTAAGATCTCCTGTTTTTCCCATGGTTTTGTCTGGTGTCGTTATTGTTAAAATCATTAATGCTCATTTATGCTATGCTGTGTTTGATTGTTACTATGCATGTTGGGATTTACCCTTTGGATATTTAAGCCTGTTTTACTCTATCTTCTCCTGCATGTTTTTGTACATACAGTCACTTCAGTAATAACCCCTCAGTAAAACACTGAGGCATCACCAATCCCTCACTAATTAAACTTTTAGTCTATTAAAACATTATGCAGTGAATGATTTCATAAACATTTTAAGTTGTGCCCTTGTCCTATTATAACCTATTTAGACACAGAAAGCATAGTATTTTATACAAAAGGTGCTGGCTTGCTACAAAGTTTTCCTTAAGGTAGGGTTGTTTAAACTTTAATTTAGTGCTCAAGTCCAATGCATAATATAATGCTGCTAATAATGTTGCTTTACCCTGCCGATACACGAGAATCAGATCCCAGTACGACTCCACCGTCAAAGGTAACAGCGATGATGGTCGTCTAAAATAGCAAACATGCATGAATATTTATTTCTTTTTAAAGTAAATGTGGTCAGTCTGTTCTTAATAACGATTCCCACAATGTTTGGCATTAGGTTAGCGAAACTGACTGTAGTCGTAGACTTGTCCAAACCACTTCACAATTTAAACTTTAAAACTTGCAACACTCAATAACTCTTTTTTATGTGCAACTTAAACATCGCGCTTGAGTTTATAAAGCTATTAAAGCGATATCTCACCCCGGTTTTGACCTCCTCAGACAGCCATCCTGGTTCCCCCAGCAGTTCTTCCGACATGTTGAATAAAACGAAACGAGTCTTCTCTTCTCTCACCTGTCTGCGCAAACCTGACTGCGCTTGAGACGCGATACTCGATAGCGCGCGTCAAATTAAGCGTATCTGTTAACTGAATTAAATGACAAAAGGTGAAATGCTGTGTTGTCGTATTGTCGAAGTTTTATGACGCTCACATTATTCCTCCATTTTTGTCTATAACAGAAAGTGAAAGAAATTTCCCTTCCTACTGTACTCGGAGCCACGACTAGACTAGGTCTTTATGTTATTATACTGTGTGTATAAAACGTGTGAGAAAGCATTTTACAATAGGCTACACCTTTAAAATTAATTGAATTTCTTCAAGTTTAACATTACTAGTCATTTGTAATGTTAATTTTCAATAGATTAATCCTTCATTTGCATTTATTATGCATTTTGCATGCCCTTAAATAATCTTTAATATTGTGTGAGGCTGTGCAATCATGTGCAGTGTTCAATAACTAAAAATGCATTCACTTTTGATATTGTGGATTTAGATTGAAAAAATACACATTTTACCTAAAGAATTCATGTTGGTCACTCTAAAAACAAACGGTGCTATATAGCACCAAAAGTGATTCTTTGCTCGTAATCATAGAAGAACCATTTTTAGTACCATATAGCACCGGTGAAGCACCTGTATGTGGGCATTCCTGGTCCTCCTGTAAAATTTAGCTAAAACCTTAATCAAGCACACCTGAATACCATTTCCAAGTCATCCTGTAGCCCTTGATTAGATTTTCAGGTGTTTTTTAATTAGGGTTGGAGCTAGACTTTGCAGGACAGTGGCCCTCCAGGACCAGGAATGCCCACCCCTGGTATAGATCACTGGTCTCAAACTTGATGCCCACGGGCACCAGGTTGCCTGCACTGAGTCTGTGAGTTGCCAGCCAAAGCACATTCTGTTAATAGCCTCAATTTTAAAAATTATTTATTACATATTTTTAATATTAGCTTGGCTTTTATGAATGTTAAAATTATAAACAATGATAAAACATATCAACAAGTAAAATAAAATAAAAAAGTTTTGAGTAGACTATATAAAAAAGTAGCCCTCCAGATTGTTTTATTCATTGTGGTAGCCCTTGTTCACAAAAAGTTTGGAGACCCCCGGTATAGATCAAGACTTTTCTGCAACAGACATATCTTTCTATACTGTGTATTTGTATAATTCTTCAATAAATCAAAAATATATTGGTAATCTTACTTTCCATGACTTTCACTGACTAAAAAGCTGAATTTTCATGACTTATGGCCAGGATACCGTGAGCCTGCTAAAAACCTTGAGTTTATAAAAATGTAGCTTAAATGAGTGAAATGAATAAACGGTGCCAATAAACGGCTGTTTAAATTGTAGTCAGCGGAGGCTTAGACCTGAAAATGGTATTCCTTTTGTCACAACAAGTTAACAAGCAGATTACATTTTGATAAATGTAAACTAAAATTTAAAGCAACAAACAAAAATCCCTGATATTCCATGACTTGGTAAAAATATAAAATTCCCTGACTTTCAATGTCTGGAAAAGACATTTTAAAATTCCATGATAATCCAGAAATTCCATGACCCGTGGAAACCCTGAAACACGTATTTTATGTATGCTACAGAGGATTCATGTATGCTACAGAGCATTCACACTGTACACCATGTCATTTTTGTATTGTTTTGTATTTATTATGAATAACAAAATGGCATGGAATGTATTTAAAATTACAATCTCCACGCTTCTAAGTAGTGAAAAAAAATCAACATCCAGTTGAGGTTTCCTATTCATCATGGAACTTGGGTAGTTTATCTCCTGGAACAACTACATGCTTGACTCCTGCTTCAGTGATCACAACTAAGTGAACCACACCACCACTAACATTGTCCCGACCCATTGCCAGAGCCAAAGCTGCAAAAACACAGAGACATTCAGTACTTAATACGGCTTTCATTAACTGTACACATAAATTTAATGCAACCTTACAATCTTGAGATGAAAATTAATTTTTTAATTCAAATGATACTTTACCATTTGTGGAAAACTGTGTAGCCTCTTCTAAAGTCATGTCAGGTTTGAATTTGGCATCTGCATAACCATAGATATACGTGCTGCCAGATCCGCCAATTGTAAACGGCTGACTGAGAAGCATTCCTCCCAAAGCCACTGTGTATATCTGCAAAAACAAAACTTTACTCATCGGAAGCACAGAGGTTTGTATAACATCATGACGCTTATATTTCTAATAAATGGAACCCTCTTAAATATTGTTATTAGTTCTACGGAGGCTGATCTTTTCACAGTTATTATTGTCATTGTTATATTATTATTATTATGACGTTTGCATGCCTATATCCCATAAAGTAAGTTGTTCAAACTATTGCCTTTGTCTACAGTCTATGTATGTGTGTGTCCAGCTGTGCATCACCTGTGGTCCCTTTTTCCTGTCCCAACCCGCTGTGATGAATCCTGCCTGCAGGTCCTCTTTGTTGTTATAGCAAAGCTCTTTCATAATGGAAGCTGCAGCTTTTACCAAAGGAGGAGAGTCCATCTGAATACTAAACAATAAAGAGACACACATAGCTATGTATTAATTTGCTTTGCTTAGCTTTTGTTTATGCTGTAACAGATACAGAAAATGAGATGACCTGTGGAATGACAGCTGGAATTTGGCCATTTTGGTAACAGCTTGTGCATCTGCCAGTGATCCGGCTATGCAGCAGAATATTCTATCGTGCACCTGTATCAGCTTGTTGATGGTTTTGGACGACACGTAGGACCTGCAGGTAAAGGTTATATTGTAGTTAAAAGATGTGTAACTGTGTGTTACATGAGAGTATTAAACAATGTGAAAATACTCACTCGCCCATAGAGGCTCTGGAGTCAGACCCAATGATAACACCTCCATTAAATTTGACAGCAAGAATGGTGGTCTAACCAAAACAGAATTTAAAACAATATTATTATAGCAGGGGCATGTGTTTATTGTTAAGAAAGTATGTATCCAGCAGCTCAGTTGAGAGAGCATTGCATTAGCAGCGCAAAGGTTGTGGGTTCGATTCTAATGTAACACAGATACTGATAAGAAATGTATAAGTGTCTGCCACATCTACAAATAATTACATGCCACACATTTTAGAAAACAAGCCATTGTGTAACCTTTACTAACTTGTCATGCATTTAATCTATGGTGGTCTTTGGACGTCTATGCCTATGTCCATGCAGTAAATTTTCTGCGTCGTGACGCACAACGTCAAACCTCATCATCGGTTGAAAGTGAAAGTAACTTTAACCTGATACAAACGGCAAAATATCATTAAAACTAAGATATACTTTGATTTATCAAAGTAAGTGTTTTATAAAAAAATGGTCCAAGACGATACGAATAACATCAGCTGCCTAATCGTGGAAACGAATATAAACAATTACGCGTTAGCTTTCCAAACACAAACAGCTTTCAATATGCGAATACTTGAGATACATAAAGATGTTATTGACTTACGCCTGTGCTGACTCCTTTTATTTGCGAGTATGACTGTAGTATTTCCATTACTGTAAACTTAAAGATACAGATTATGGATGAATGTGTCGATCCCGAGTGTCTCTTCTAAACGCACGCTGATCCAAACACAACCCTGGTGGTCAGGAGGCGCATTACATGAAGAGTTTCCCCGTCGACTGACGGTAGATTTTGGAGATGGCACTTTCTTACCTTTTCGAACCTCCTGTGTCAGGTTTTAACTTCGAAAATTCAACAAGGTAAGATTTGAATCTGGAAACAGTTATATTATCATAACACTGTGCGTTAAACGTAAAAAATAAACCGGAAATGATCATAACTATTGCTTTGTGCTTTCGGAGCAAAAGTGAAAGTATCGAGACGTAAAGGTGACTTCTAAAACAAAAATCATATACTTTTATGCAACTGTATGACGATTTTGTGCACTTGTGTGATATATCGTACTACCACTGTCTCCTAGATACTTTATAATCTGTTATTAATTGATATATAATTAAACCGGATTGTTTCATCTCCATTTAGAAATATTGTACTGGAAAATAGTTCAGATGAGGGAAAAATCAAGGCACCAAAACCCATGAAAACAGGGACCACCATTGCAGGGCTGGTTTATAAGGTAAACAAATAATGTGATAATGTCATAAATTTGCAAATTGCACAAAGAGCTAAACACTGTTGGTTTGTATGTATAAGGATGGTGTAGTTGTGGGAGCAGACACAAGGGCCACCTCTGAAGAAGTAGTTGCTGATAAAATGTGTGCCAAAATACACTACATTGCACCAAATATATAGTAAGTACAATTTTAATCTGTGTGTTTCCTAATTAAAAGGTTTTATCTAAAAGAAAGTTTTGTGCAGGGCAATGTCAGATTTTATAAAGCTAAATAACCATATTTGCAAATAATCATAAATTACTCCATGCATTAAATGTATTGTTTTAAATTGTTGTTTGTGTTAGTTGTTGTGGAGCAGGAACAGCAGCAGACACAGAGAAGACAACAGATATGCTGTCATCAAACCTCGCCATCTTCTCCTTGAACAGTGGCAGAAACCCAAGGGTCATCATGGCGGTTAACATACTACAAGACATGCTCTTTAGGTGTGTGTCCTTGTCTGAGATAGTCATTTATTATATAGATCCCAGCATTGGCTCAGTGGGTAGCACTGTTGCCCCTTGATCAGGAGGCGGTTTGCATGTTTTCCATGTGTCAGCATGGGTTTACTTGAGGTACTTCAGTTTCCTCTTACAGTCCAAAAACATGCAGGTTAGGTGAATTGGAGATGCCAAATTGCCCTTCCCCAATGTGTGTAGATTAACTTCCCTGCTGAAAAAAACAGCATCAAACCAGCATGGACCAGCATGGGAATTATGCTGGTCTATGCTGGTTTAGATGGTGGTCACAGCATACCAGCACCAAAACACAACATATGCTGGTATGACCAGCATGGGATGCCGGTGCTAATGCTTGTTTAGCTGGTGCTAATGCTGGTTTGGTGCTGGTTTAGCTGGTGCTAATGCTGGTGCTGATGCTGGTTTGATGCTGGTTTAGCTGGTGTTCACTAGCAAACCAGCACCAAAAAACAACATATGCTGGTCTTGCTGGTATGCTGTTTTTTTCAGCAGGGTTGTGTAGCCTATAGGTTTATGTTGTTAAGAAATAAAAAATATAAATGACTGATACCACCTGTTCCAATACTTTCTTGCATTAATTTGTAATTGGTTGTCTTGTTTCTCAGATATCGAGGTATGATTGGAGCACATCTAATTTTAGGAGGTGTTGACTGCACTGGCAGTCACCTGTACACTGTTGGCCCTTATGGGAGCATGGACAAGGTGCCATATCTAGCCATGGGTATGTATGTGCTATCTAATTATTGATAATGGTACATATTGACAAGGAAGATGAATTTGCATTTCTGATGATGTAAATAGCATAATATTGTGCATTTATTTAATTTGCAAAACCTTCACTAGTCAATGCTGCATTTTAAGTAGTTTGCAATATATAACATGACAACAACATAACTCAAAGGACTTTGCATGTTACCAGATCTCATCTGAACACACAGTGAGCTATGTTTCTGTGTTTTAATTCAGGATCTGGTAATCTGGCTGCTATGGGGATAATGGAAGACAGATTTAAACCAAATATGGATGTAAGTAACACTTTTGTTAAACCTGCTTAACAATGGGTTGCAGTGTGACACGAGGTGTTTCTCAATGGCAAGGATACTTCCTGGTCCTTCCAAGTCATTTCTTCCAGAGGCAAGGCTTCTCTTTAGCATTCGGAGAACATGTAAATGGAACAGACTACCAAGTGCACGTCATTGCGACATTGCGTCAGTGAAAAGGTGTGCTTTTGGCGCTGCGCCCTTAGGATTGTGGGTGATTTCAGAGCGCAAAGGCTACACATATGCATCCTTTCCTGTATATGGGATATTTTTTTGGACTTAGCTTTGGTTGAAATTCCGAGAATTCTCGACATTGGAACAGTCCTTCGACAGATGTCGATGATGTAGCATCCTCGAAAGTCTGGCTTCCGAGTATCCTTCATTGACATTGAGAAACACCTCCAGATACCCCTCACCTGTTTTAACACTTATCATGTCCCTGCAAAATAGTTCTTCTGCATAATCTCAGTCACATGGCTTTAAATTTCAGCTTTCTGTCACTAATGTCATTCATTTTGCCTTTAGCTAGAGGAAGCCAAGGCATTGGTGAGTGATGCCATCCAGGCAGGCATCATGAGTGATCTGGGATCAGGCAACAACATAGACCTGTGTGTGATTACTAAAGATGGAGTGGACTACATCAGACCTCATAAAGAGTCCCCTTATAACTTTAAGAGGTAAAAACACTTAATGTAAAAATATAAGTTACCAGCATTTAGTTGCTCTTAAACAATTATAATTAAATTTTAGCATGTCAAGGCAACTGCATAGTTGTCTAACCTTTACTGAACTTTGCCTAAAGTCTATAAGAAATTTATTGATTTATTTCTGTACTTTTTTAAGAGACAAGCAAAGTATAAATACAACCCAGGTACAACTCCAGTTTTAACTAAAACTGTATCCCACCTGGAGCTGGAGTTGGTGCATGAGACGGTTGAAAGGATGGAAACTGTAGGATCCAGCTGAGCCATGAAATAGTGTGATACGTTTTTTCCAGTAATGCTGAATGGTTCCGTCTATGTTTTATTTTTTATGTCTAATTTGTCCTTTTTAATTTTTCATGATTGTAGTAGACTGAAAAAAGTCCTAATATCATCATCAATAAAATATTACAATTTCCATCATGTACAATGTACAGCATCTTCATTTTTTTACATAAACCTGAATATTTATTTGAATATGTCAGATACAAGAACAGAACCTGATAAAAATGTAACACAGACACTCCAGTTACATTTTAGGTAATTCTATAGGTATTTTATGTGATATTAATAATGAATTGATATTATATTTAGAAACTTAAGTGCAGATATGTCCAAGTAACATTACTTGGTATATTTTGTACAGTATTATTATGAAGGCAACTAGGCATAATGTTTGACTATTACCATTTGTCCCAGTTTTGATATAATTATTTGTCATCTTCAATGTACTGATTGCCACTCAAGAAAGCAAGCAAAATCAACAACCTTGATTCCTTAAGTAGGATTAGTTCATTTATTTAGCTGATGCGACAAAAACAACACTGGTAGTTTTGTTTGGCAGTTTAGGACTTTTTGGTGTCATACATCAAGGTGTGTCATACTAAAACGTTTCCTTGATAATGTTACACCTGTTTTAACCTGTACCAGATAAATCTGCCTACATACTGATGATGCTGAAAGACGCGATTGGTCAGCCAGCTGCGTAAAAGGCGCTTTTCTGAAAATATCACAAAATAATCCTTTAAATCTCAAATAACATCCTTAATAACATTACATTATCTGATTATAATGTTCAACTGTAATTAAAAGTTATATATTAATTTGTTTAAGTGAATATTTTCTTTAAAAAACTCAAAAGTGGTCGAACTAGAAACTATGTGAAACAGCTTCTCTATCTTTCGGTTTCGAAATTGTTTTCTTCCGCAGACAGATCGTGCTTCCTACATATAAAATACATACATTGGGTCGTTTTTGCTTTTGTGTTTTTAACTATTTAGATTAATTGTATGTGCTTGATATAAATTATGGCTCTTTTGGACGTCAGTGGATATAAAAATTACTCCGCGCAACAGTTTGGCTTCAGACAGACGCATCTTCTCGACCGGCTGAATCATTACAGTTTTGGGACAAAATGTCAAGAATTTGCGGTACCAGTTGGAGTAGACGTAAGTTTTTATCGCATTAAATAAACTTACACTTAATCCTGAATACCGAATCAAAGTTTGTATTAACTTTTTATTGTTTCCTTGCTGGCATATGCACATTGCTATTGTCTAAAATTAACCTGTGACATAGTCATGATGAAACGAATCAATTAATAGCATGTGCATTACATTATTATCATCATATGGTTATCATATAGCATGTATGTCAGCAATCATAGCACATAATATATTTTACAGTAACATAATTGGTTCCTAAAATGTCCTGACAACTCTGCTCATTGAATCATATTGGCCTAAATCTGTAATATTTATATTCTGTGTTCCCATCAGCCTTCTAAGTTTCTGAAGTCATGTAGCTGTGATGATGGTGTTTGTATAGACCTGAATCATGGCACCACAACCCTGGCATTCAAGTTTCGGCATGGGGTCATTGTGGCTGTTGACTCCAGAGCATCTGCTGGAAAATATATAGGTCAGTATTAAGAGTTTATAATTTGCAGGATCTGCTGTCCTGATAACATTAACAAGAATAAGGATGCGAACTGTAAACAGCTTGCCAAAAAGTATTTCTCTACCTGTTATATGTTAATTATCCTAATGTGTTGCAGCATCAAAGGAGGCTAATAAAGTGATTGAGATCAATCCTTACCTGTTGGGTACCATGTCCGGCAGCGCTGCAGACTGTCAGTATTGGGAGAGACTGCTGGCTAAAGAGTGCAGGTCTGTCTTAACATGCATCTAAAGGAGATGTGCATATGCTCACAGTATGAAATTACCATCTTATGCCTTCAGCTGTGTCAGGAGAAGAACAGAGTTTACTGTAAACTTTGATTCATACCATGTGACTGGCTTGTAAGAACATTGGTAAATAGCTATTACAAGTAAATACAGATTCAACAGATTCCTCATCAATATGTGTTTCTGTATAAGGCAATTTAGCTGTGCAGATTATTTTGTTCTGTCATTACAAAATAAATTTTACTGGCAATTTCACTGTTTGGTCCACCATTGTCTGTATTTAATTTATGAATATTCAAGTGTTTTTGTGTGTTTTTATGAACAGACTTTATAAACTACGTAACAAGCAGAGGATCTCAGTGTCTGCAGCCTCCAAACTTCTGTGCAACATGATGTTGGGATACAGAGGGATGGGACTCTCTATGGGCAGTATGATCTGTGGCTGGGACAAACAGGTGAAATATGTTTACGGGTTTTGTTGTAATTGTGGGGCCAACTTCGAAATATATTGAGATATGTTGAAATCAGAATTGTGAAGGTATTTCTAAAAGTCACTATTTCTAAAGGTAATTTACTAATGTCTCAAGGTTTGTCTCAAATTTGTAAACAAATAAAATAAGATTGATATGTTTACATGATTGTTTTTGCCCATTATTCTATCATTGAGCTATATGAACTATATATTTCTTACTAAGATTTGTAGGCTAAAATTCATTCATGCACAATCTTCATTTACATACTGATTTTTTTCTCACATCAGGGTCCAGGTCTGTATTATGTGGATGACAATGGCACCCGTCTATCTGGTCGGATGTTTTCCACTGGTTGTGGGAACAGTTATGCGTATGGTGTGGTGGACAGCGGTTATCGTGAGGATATGACTGTAGAGGAGGCTTATGAACTGGGCAGACGTGGCATTGCTCATGCTACACACAGAGATGCTTACTCTGGTGGTGTGGTCAACCGTAAGTATGAATTACGTACTGACTATCAGTATATAAATGAGATAGACCCTTCTTTTATAGTTAACAGACATTTTATTTTTTATAGTTAACACAGTATTTTTTTTTTAAACTAGTTTATGCACATGTTGCAATGTGTGTTTCTGTTCATCTATTTTTTCTCCTTTTAGTTTACCACATGCAGGAGGATGGCTGGATCAAGGTGTGTAAAGAAGACGTGTCAGAGTTAATCCACCGCTACAAGAAGGGAATGTTTTAATCACACAACATATTCTCCAAATCATGCGGCCATTGTTTTATTACTTCACACTATTTGCTACTAACACAGTTCTAGTACAAAAATAAAATTATTCTCAAACCAGAAACAATTTTGGTGCATTCTTTTAATATACTTTTTAATAAAATTTTCATTCTCCTTTAAAAGAACTTGCTATTTTAATGTAAAACATGCTATTTCATGTTTAATATATGACCTCTATTTAACACTACAGTAATAGAAATATCTAATAGCAAAATATCTATCAAACTATAAACTAAATTTCAAAAACATTTGTTTAATTTTAGTTTAGGAGTTTAGGTAAAGCCAATTTCTAAAGAGGATATATTAATATTGAAGACTAGTTCTCACTTATGTTCACATACCTGTATCCAAACCTTACATATGTAACTCAATAGGTTGACATTTACTGTAAATTTACTGATGTAAAAATGTAGGAAAATAACACTGAATAAGAATTATCAATGTGATATGGCACATTTAAAACTGAATACCTTAAAAGAATGTCAGTCAGCACAACAGCAGTTTTTGTGAAATAAACCAATGCATTTAGTGGCTAAAGTCTCTTCTGACTGAGTTTCAACCTTTTAGAAAGCAATATCAACATTTAATTTAGCTCATATTTACATTTGACATCATTTAGATGTACATTAACTGTTTTGGAAACATTTTGAGACCCCTGAACTAAACTGCTAAAAGCACACTGAATGAATTCATTTTAGAATTAAATAAAGATTCATGGCTTTTGAAAAAAAACATTTGGGGCTTTAACCCCAGAAGCCACCCCCTCGCTCCGCCTCTACACAACCTAAAAACAATTCCAGTAGCAGCTTTGACATCTTCAGCTCCACGATGCAATGTTTAAAACCTTACCATTTCTTTTTTTTTAAAACTAGGGGCTGTTTACACTTGGTATTAAAATGTGTTTTCATCGATCGGATCACAAGTGGACGAGAGAGACACATTACGTTTACACCTGGTATTTAAATCCGTCTCTTTTGTCCACTTTCGACCGCTTCTGTGCTGAATACTATGAGGGGGTGGTCTGTGAGACGGTGGGCGAGTCTCTCTGCTGTCATTCAAACCCGAGCGGGAGTAATTATGAGTTTATATGGACGCAAACTAATATAATGTCGGAGTGCACTGCTTGTTTAGCAAGTAAACATGCTGGACAGTGTTTTGTACATGAGTATGTAAGAGCTTTCTTTGAATTTTCAGCGCAATTGATGAAATAGGATCGCGCAACTTTCACACGCTTTCAAAACGAAACTACGGAGATCAGCCGCTTAGTTTTATCAATGAAAGGCTAAAAATAGCGCTGTTCACCGAGTGTTCACGCCAGAAGTCAAACAAGACGAAAACTTGTGTTTAATACCTCAGATTAGATAAATGGGCGGAGAGAAGGCGGTCGCGTGTGGCTGTTCAAACGCATTCAACCACATGTGCGTTCCGCAACTCCAAAGCGATCCGATCGAAAGTGGTTTCGACCACCTCTGGATGTGGTTGAAAGTGGTCGAAAGTGGACGAGCTCAAAACGTTTTAAACACCGTTTACACCTGGCATTAACGTCGTCCACTTGTGATCCGATCGACGAAAACACATGTTAATGCCAAGTGTAAACAGAATGTTGTCCTTGTTGACAACCAGGCAAAGCATTTACATTTTCAGGTTTTATTTAGGTGATGAATACATAAAAATTGCTTTCATAAATGTCTGTTTAAAAGCAGCTTCCATTTTCCCTACATCACTATAGTTTCTAATAGGAATTTAATCATTTTAGACCTCACACCAATAATCTGGGGGGTGAAATTCAACAGTACATTTACATTTATGCATTTGGCAGACACTTTTATCCAAAGAGACTTACAGGGCATTCAAAACATTTTGCTTCTCCAATGCTATAATAAACTATAAAAAGTGCAATAAAAAACAATTAGAATGGCTGCATAAGTAATATCCTCTTATTGTTTGACTAATACACAGAAGGAGGTGGTGTGCGAGCTGCAACGTGACGCAGCGTAGACCACCTTGCCGGTTAATGTAAGCCACGGTCGCAGTGCTGTCTGTGCACGTCTTTGCAGTTTTTTCGACACGAAAAACTGTGATTTGCATTATATAATAACAGATAGAACTGCAGTATTACAGTAATACAACAAAAGTACTCCTAAAATAGAACTGCAATACATTTAAAGTACTACTACAATACAACTGCAAAGTGAAAGTGACCACAGTCACAACCCACCAGCCATGAGCCTTAAACCGGCAAATCTTTGATTAAAACCTGACTCTCTTACCACTAGGCTACATCTGCCCCTGCAAAAACAATGCAAATATTGCAAATCTACAGCTGTATTTCATTTTACTGTAGTTGTACCTCATTGTACTGCAGTTATTTTTTATAAGGGTGTGAATACAACAGTATGCCTAGACACCTGTTCAAAGGGCACACAATGCCAAGGTTATATGATGTAGTGTTGCATGCCTCAAAGACCTTAAAAGGCGCTTGCAAATTAAGTAACTTGATTTTATCGTCCACAGTAATGTTTCCCAACTCCAGTCTTTGTGGCCCCCCCCCTCCCAGAATGTTTTAGATGTCTTGCAATATAAAAACACACAAACGTCATTATAGATGAACTACTAGGCAGTGCCTTTGATGATGCTACACAACTTTGTGCCCTGACCCCTAGATACGCTGTTCCTCATATGCCAGAGCTATGGCATCTGTAATCCAATGAGTCAGTATTGTTTGGTGACAACATTAGCTCTATTGCAGCCACCAAAGCAGACCAAGAGCTGAGAAGATTTAAGCCACTCGCCTAAACAAGCAACATAGATCCTAATTGTTTTGCATGTTGTAGAGCATGTTAAAACTGTAAATCACACAATTATATAATAAATATACTTCAGAGTCCAACATTGGGCATACTGTTAAAGAGACAGAGCATACTGTAGTGGAAACAGATCTGAAAACAGGGCAATGCTTTTAACTCCTTATCTTTTATTTGGCCTTAAGTTCTATTTACTGTATTTTTTCTCTGGTGATGCACATGAAGAAGAATCTGTTGGCAAGACAACAGAAATGTTTTTCTTTTCAGAAATGTTTCCCTGACATTAGAACAGACTTTGTGAAGAGTTTGGAAAAAGTGCAACCAAGACAAAACTGTAATCTGAAAATTTTATTTTTATTATTAGTTTTTATTTTGGCACACAACATTGTAACAATACAAATAACAAATTATAAAAAACAATATGTGTTCAGAGAATAGATTATGTGTAGAAGCAACCTATATTTTATATTTCAGCTGACATCATGTTTATCCAAAATTAATATTTTATGATTTCTGGAAATTAAGCCATTGCCTGAATAAGTTTAAGTGAAGTGAAAGTGTCGTGATTGTCAAACATGGTAGCCCATACTCAAAATGTGAACTCTCAATTTAACCCATCACAGTGAGTAGTGAACACACGGACACGCACTGCAAGTCATGAACACACGCGCACCCAGAGCACGATTGCCCCAATATAAAACATCATTCACATCATTCACTAATAGTTTTTATAGCTACAGCTTTGTAGCCTTATTTTTTCAGAGATTTAATTACACAGAATTTTTTATAAATTAATGTATTTTATAAGATGTCATAAAACTGGGCCCCCCTTGCACCATCTCACACCCTTCAATTTGAGAACCATGCACTGTCCTGATTTATTTTGTGTGAGTTGTACCTTAACAAAGGCTTGTTTGCTGAAACACTGGAATCATGACTGTGTCATGACTTCGGTCTGATCAGACGTTTTTGTCTGGGGTTGTACTGTGTGAGTTTTGTTTTTGGTCCGTTTTCCCTGCTGAAAAAACAGCATC
The DNA here is from genome assembly GCF_027580225.2 of Misgurnus anguillicaudatus. Taxonomy (NCBI): domain Eukaryota; kingdom Metazoa; phylum Chordata; class Actinopteri; order Cypriniformes; family Cobitidae; genus Misgurnus; species Misgurnus anguillicaudatus. The sequence goes on from NC_073356.2 coordinate 31,876,024, forward strand.
AAACCAGCATGGACCAGCATGGGAATTATGCTGGTCTATGCTGGTTTAGCTGGTGGACACGTGTGTACCTGTGTGGTGTCCTCCCCTCCCTCCTTGTTATCTCATTATTCCCATTATGTGTTGTTTTAATCAAGTAAAGTCCAATACTAAAGTAATTATCCTGTTTGTCTTCGCTGTAAAGAACCATCACAATGTTTTCTCCAACTAAGCAAATAACATAATTTTCACCATGTGAACAAGAAAGCAAACTTGTTTACACACTTGCATGAAAAATGAACACGGCTTACAATCCAAACAATGCAGACATTTTTGAAATAAGAGGAAGATTGAAGGTGGAGGAAGAGAAATGAAAATGTCCCTTGAAATCTGTGCTGCTAGTTCATCATCTGTTCTTTATTTAAAGCTATTTCTGCTTCTCCTATTCACTAATCTTAATTGTTTCCTCTGAGTTTAATACAGGTAACCCCTCATTTGTTCATGAAAAAGTCATAATTGACTTTTGTTGTGTGAACAGTTCAAGTATCCTGTGTTTATTACTGATCCAACAGATGTGTGACACTATTTTAAAACACGAAATGTACATCAGAGCAGTGGTTCTCAAACTTTTTCAGCGTGCGGCCCCCACTTGTGTACGGTGCATTCCTTCGCAGCCCCCCAAAGAAAATTTGTGACAAAAAGAGTTTTAAAATGTAACATTTTAATTAAACAAAACATAATAAATTAAAAAGACACAAAGTACTGCTGTTGGTTATAAGGCTTATTTTTTGGTTGAATTACAGAGAATTCATGATAAATTAATGTATTTTACAAAATGTCATAAAACTGGGGGCCCCCTGGCATCATCTTGTGGCCCCCCTGGGGGCCCTGGCCCCAATTTGAGAACCACTGCATTAGAGAATATGTCTGTATAGTAGAGTTGTGTGTTATGTGATTGAAATGCTAAACAATGCATCATGTTGATGACTGGTTTGTAAAATCAATTCAGACAAAAACACACATAGTATATCTACCGATAGGAAAAAATAGTTGTGTTAACTCATGCTAAATATTTATTTGTAATGTTATTTGTAATTAATGCTTTTTGTAAATACTGATAGGGATATTTAACTGTTGTCTGATAATTTCTTAAAATTGCTTAGAATACATAAATTCAAATTCTGAAAAACACGAAAAACTATGTGTCACTTGAAACCTAATGTCTAATAGTCAAACAGCTTGAAAAACATATAGTTAGCAAGTTGAAGTAATGTAGCCTGTGCATTTAAAGAGTCTATGTGGTGCATACGATGGAATGGATTTACTTTCTCTGCGTGTAATGCAGAAAACCTTAAAGAGCTTAGATTTTTTTAAGCTCATTTTTATAATTTCATAAAATAATTTCTCTTAATAAGTCCTCAATCATTGTGTATGGACTAACAATATAGTAAACACCTCTTAAAATAACAACAGACAGAGAATAATTTTTATTTATTTAATTTAACAGTTTTCCCCAACATTCTCTTGAATTGTAGCATAAATATTCACTTGAGAAGATCTGTACGTTTACCCCTTAAAAATCATATCAGTAGGCTAAATAACATGAAAATTTAGTTATACATCAAATTTACCTAAATTTCACTCTTCAACTTTATCCCATCACAAACTAAAACAATACACTAGAGGTATATATACAATGAAGAAAGTTATTAAAATACATCACATTTATGAAACTAAAAAAAAAAGAGTAAAAATGTGCTTTAACAAAAAAATTGCCAGTAATGTTTGCATTTTGTAAAGATTTAAGAAACCAAATTATTTTTCGAAATTAACATTATAAAATACACTTTAAACTACTACCACATTTGCTTTCATTATATCATGAGCTATCATTTAATCATTTTAAGAAATAAAATAAAGTATTTCAATAATTACCATTCAGGGCTGGTTTCACAGCCAGGCCTTAAATGAAGCCTGGATTAAGCCTTAGTTCAATTAGGAAAATTAAGTAGCTTGTGATTTAGACAAAACATTACTGTTGTGTGTTTCTTGAGACAAAACAATGGCACTGATATATATTAAGATATGTCAGTGCAAGTTATTTTCAATTATTATTTCAATTACTTCAACTGCTTAGATCTGCTTTTTAGTCTGGTACTATAGGCTTAAGCCTTGTCTGCGAAACTGGTCCTCAAAATGTGGCTGTTAAATCAATAAGACATCAAGAGAAAAAAGTGCATAAACCAAAAACCTCTTGAATAAATTCATGAAAGATTTACTGCTGTCAAAACATTTTACTTATAAATCCATCTCCTTTCTACAGCTCCTTTGTGCCAATACATCCATATTTCCATACATCCACCTACACAAAAAATACAGGTCTACATTATACAAACAAGTTGCAGGCAGTGATATACAGTCTTTAAAATCTTTACAATTTTGAAAATAAACATGCTTAAAAAGTAAAATACACTTACTATGAAAGGCCTCACATGCAGCTTTCACAGCAATTTATGCTTTTGGCAATGGTTGACCAGAATTTTCAGAATCACTGTCATTGGCTACAAGACAAAATTGGGTTTGTTTAGAAAATAACTTTCTTTAGGACAAACGCTGTTTCTCAAGAGACAAAAATAGTAGAGACATAATACTTACTGCTTGCTTTTCCATAGCCTAAAGAGAAAAATAATATATGTAATGAGTACATTTTATTAGAGTAAATAGGTGGAGTTTTGTTGTGAAATGTTTTGCTTTGATGTGCAGCTTTTGTACTTACCATTAGATTTCTTCCACCACACAATGAGTCCAATTATAAGAGCAAGAGCAGCCAAAGCCACAAGACATCCCACAACAATAGCAATGATGTTGTTAGAAGCTGAAATAGAAGAATATAAATACTAATAATACATACACCAAAGAATACATATAACATACTACACAACAAACAGAAACTGTCTACTGAAAATTGCTCTGGTTATTTCTAACAAATTTAAAGGAAAGCCCCCACTAAAGCTGTTGAAATTAATTAATGAAGGAATGCAATACCTTGACCTACTACAGCACATTGAGAACCCCCCCCCCCAAATAAAATGTGCTTTAATTTTTAATTTTTAAGTGATTTTTTTCTTTCTTACACATACCTGAGTTTGACTTGATGTTCTTTTCATTCAGCAGGACAACTTTCTCTCCTCCCACATGTTGAACCACACATCTGTAGATATCTGGATTGTTCTTCCACTCCTCAGGCTTCACTGAGAGACTGATGCTCTTCTGGAATGATCCATCTGCGTTTGGTAAAGTTGAAATGACCTCCACATCCTCATTATGATCGTCTTGGTTTTTCTTCCAGGTCATCATGATGTTACTGGGGTAGAAACCTGTAGCATGACAGATAACTGGAGACGAGGAGTCTTTCTGCAGTAGAGAAACCTCAGGTGCAGCTAGAAACAGACAGTAGAAATGAAATGAAACATGAAACAGAAATTGAACATCAAGCATGCTGTTCTGTGGCCTATTATTTGTATTTGAGCTAAAGCATATACAGTAAAATGGCAGATAACACTGTTAAACAGTTGATGATATGAGGCTTTCTTCAATACACAAATTAAGATACTGCACGGGTGAATTGGAAAAAGTGAATATGAAAGAGAGAAAGACTGGCTTTTTATTTAGTATATTTTATAGACACTGCCAAATTAAAAGACAAAATTCTTTTCTTAAGCATTTTATTATATTAATTATTACATTTATTCATGAAGTATGACTTTTAGAAATCCCTGCTAAAACCTTACAGCCCATTGACTTAACAAGGAAAAGTAAATAAAATGAAAATATATCATATGCTGTATATTGTCAATGTAACTGATATTTCTACCTTTTCTCTCCAGAGTGTTCTTGCCGTAGCTCACATACTTCCTCAGCCACTCAATGCATATATTCTCCAGATATGCTTTCCGGTTTTCTGATTGAGCTCTGTCAGCATCCCATTTGTTTTTGGTGGTGACAGCTTGAGGATTAGCAGCAATATTAGTGAGTGTGTTCTTATCAAAGCTGAGCAAGTCTTCTCCATCATAACCGTACTGCCAGTATCCTCCAGTGGTAACATCATCCACCAGCTCACAGCCAACCATGAACTGAAAGGTGTGAACACCTGAGAAAATTAAACAACATCAAATATCACACTCACAATTCTTCCTGTCTTCAAGTATAGACACAAGTCTTGCGTACTGAGCAAGAATAACATTCTTCTTTCAACACAATAAAACATCCTTATAAAAACAGGTAATAATGATGGCCTAACTGGCTGACTGATACTAAGACAAAATATCAGTCATGACAATATTAGATAAATATAGTTATGTGAAACATGGCATGTGTATTATTTAGCTGAAATGTATTCTGGTAATGAAAGATGGGACCAAGACTGAACCTGTTCTGAAAAGTTTTTTTACATTGATAATTGAACAGTGTTACAGCAAAACTAATGACTGCAATCGATTTAACCAGAGCACAAATCTGTAGCAAAATACTGTTATTCAAAAATACAGAATGTTACTCAACATCATCACACAATGCTATCAAATAGGTCTATAAATCTACAATCAACTAGATTGGTAAACTTATACTGTCAAAGTGATCTGTGTTCAACTACACAATTTAAGAGATACTATACATCGACTTAATGTGCAGGCAATCCAAATAAAGACAACAAACTTGCTAATCTAAAGCAAACTAAAGCAAACCGAATACTTTTGTGAAATTCTCAGTTGTCTCATTGTTTATTCTCATCTGCTGTAAACATATAAAATATCTCTTCATTCTCTCTGATCCTCTCATCTCTGTGTCGACAGATCAAATCATTGCTGTGTTTATTAGGACTCAATGATACTTAATGCTGTGTATATACTTTAATGGAGAAACACAGTGTAAGTTGTATTGTTATTAATGCTGTTGTGTGTGCGTGTTTGTGTGTGTTTAGGTGTTCTGGCTCTACTTTAGTTTCTATGATGATGAAGAACTGCAGAACGCTCAATGTGTTTATGTGTGTGTTTGTGTGTACAGTATGTATGATTGAGTGTAAGGTGTGTAGTGTTTGTTTTTAGTGTGTACGTGTGTGTTTGTGTTTAGACTATAGATATGTTGTGTCTGGAGACTGGGTGTGCAATGAATGAATTTAATGCAGACACACATTTGTGTTTCAACAGTTGTGTTGAAGATGACAGTGTCTGTGTGTGATTTCATCAATGTGTTTGCTGACTGTGTTGTGTAACGGAGTGAATGATGATAAATGAGGTTTAATTTATGCGGCTTATGGGCTGATAATAATGATGAAAATAAAATTAGGTGTGTTCGACTTCATGCGGTGCTGTGCAGACCGATCGGCGTATGACATCAAAGTACCGCGAGAGCGATGAAATCGCTCTCGCGGTACTTTGATGTCATACGCCGATCGGTCTGCACAGCACCGCATGAAGTCGAACACACAGAGAGTTATAAACACCCCTACAGATGAACCTGTTTTTAACTAACTAAACTTTAGTAGCTGACTAATATGTCAAATCATCCTAAAGTATTGATACTTAAACATGACATACAGGGACATATATTAGTGCCTCTCCCATCAGGACACAGCCCCACTATAAGAACGTTTCTGGTGTTCATTGCCTTTCTGTTTCCTTACATTGTTTCTGTGTTTGTATAACAGTGTTTTGATCCTGCGTATAAGAGAGTAAAGGTAGCACCTGACTGGTGAGATATTTGTAACTCATCTCTTCTGTAAGCAGTTGTTTATTTCTGCTATGTGATAGGTTGTTAGATTTATTCATATCAAGTAAAGCATCCAGAGCTTATCATCGTTATTGACAGAAAATTTAACAAGATTCGATTTGAGATCGTTTTGATCACACCCTACTCGCAGATGCCACAAACTTCAGTTATGCTCGCCTTAACAGACCTGACAGAGAGAGTTTGTGTCTGTTGTAGGGATGCACTAAAAGGAAAATTCTTGCTAGAAGCCGAATAAAATGAAACATGAACATTTATCCCAATCATTGTGCCTACTATTGTATAAGTTACGTTTTTAAAAAGCGCTATTTAACAATGAACATTTCAGGAGACATAGGGCGTTTTTATAGACATAGGGTTGTTTTCTCTGATTGGACAGCTATAAGATTTGTTAAAAAATGTGGCCACATAAGTGCATCTTGGCTAAACGGATATTAATCCGATATTCTATCCTCGCACAAAACACAAATACGCTATAACACTCCACCTTAAGAAACTTGCAACGACGCTTATGCAACAAAAGACAGCACTTATGATGGGAAGTGGACGCGGGTCTGTTTGCTCGGTCCAGGACGCGCACTACAGTACGGAGCAGTGGGAGAGTGAAACTGCGTGATAATTGACACGAAAAATCACTTAATGCGCTGCTGTCTCACAAAAAACGTTTGTTAATAAGCATTTTATTTGTTTGTTTAATACAAGCAAGTTTGTCATTGGTATATAAAGTTTTTTTGCACACTGCCTTCGCTCTACATTGGTCCGTGTACCTTTTTTCATCTATGACATGAGATGGAGCGCCAAAGAGTCTCTCGCTGACCGTGTTTGTGCATTCAGCAGACAAGTAACTAGGATTGTAATCTCCCGTCATAGTCTGCATGTTCTTGATTTTAAATGATACATTAAACTTGTAACGCTGTATGTTTTTGTGTCTTTCTCTGACACTTTGAAATACTTTCACTGTTGTGTTTGCTATGTTTATAAAGCGTGAGTGCTTCTCACTCAGCGCTGGTTGCTATTTGATCACGTCATCGTTCGATAAAATGTATTCGTCCTTTTCACTTGTTCAGCCGAAATTTTTTTTTTTGCTGTTTTCAGCCGAATAATTAACTAGTATGTTGTGTAGCTGTGTGTGTGAGCTTTTGTGTCTGTGTGAACTCACTGTTATTTAGAGACATCAGTGAGTTCAGTTGTTAATGAACTTTATGAAACTGAATCATTAAGTGGAATCAGACTCATGTGATGTTTCTCTGTACAGGACACACAAGTGATGCTGGCTCAGTATTTGGCAAACCGAAACACTTCCCTACTAAATAATCCAGCTGGTAAGCTGGTTTTAGCTGGTCTTCCATCTTGGTTTTAGCTGGTATTGCTGGTGTAGCAAGCTGGTCTAGCTGTGTTTTGGTGACTTTTTAAGCTGGTCTAGCTGGACTTAGCAGGTCAGGCTGGAAGACCGGCTGATCCACCAGCTTTGCCAGGCTGGGAGGACCAGTTTTAATTCAGATATCAACTTATGCTGGCCTTAGCTGGATTTTTCAGTAGGGTTTGAAGACAGGACTATCTACCTTTTGAAAGAGACTTCACAGTGTGACTATGTTACATTAAAATTATGTCTGGAGCTCACTTTGCTTGGGATCAGAGCTGCTGTTATGTTTTGTCTCACTGTCTTGTGTTTTGTAGTTGTTTGTTGTGTCTCGCTGTTGAGTTTTACAGAAGTATTTTTCTCAAATAAAACGCTTGACATATTTTAAAGCGTTTAGATTATAGGCAGAACTTTCCTATTTCTCCTAAACATGGAGATGATTCTGGTGGTTTGAGTTTTATATTTTCCTTTAAGATTATATTTAGAGATCTTGCTGTTTCTTATCTCTTTACTATTTGATGATTGAATTTCAGATTGTATTATTAAAAGTTATTAATTCAAATGTTAAGGGGTACAGCTGAAACTCTGGAGAACATCTGCGGATAAACTCAGAGTTGAATTTTATCTGCTGTAAGCATAACACTTCAAAAATGGGTTACAGGGATATGTTTATGCGCCTCTTCCCCATCAGGACACTTTCATAACATTAGGATGTTTGTGAGGTTGACAGCCTTTCAGCTTCCTTCATTGTTTCGGTGTTTGTATAGCAGTGTTTTGGTCATGGGTATAAAAGCTTTATTAAAGGTAACTCTGATGTTTGTACCTCATCTATCATGCACACTTGTGTATATAACCCTGTATTCAAAATTATGTACCTATAGTCACGTAATTTTGTGAGTCTTTTCCGTGACACTGACACGTTTTTCCGCCTTTTTGCGTGAACGTCACGCATTTCTGTTTACGTGTTTTGTCCTATTTTTAAATGATTGACGCTTCGGTTTAGGGTAAGATTTTGTGTTTGCATTAGGATGTCACTTTAAGTGAGTTTATGCCTTTTTTTAAGGTTTATTTTTTTATATTTTATGATTTTTAAACCATTGTTGCCTGGCATTAGGGTTAGAGTTGGGTTTGGGAAAGGATGTCATTTTATGTAAATCTAAAACCCTAAACCGAAGCGACAATGGTAAGAAAATAGGACAAAACTGTTGAGTTACAAATACATGACACGTAAACAGAAATACGTGACATGTTCACGCAAAAAGGCGGAAAAACACGCCAGTGCCACGGAAAAGACCCACAAAACTACGCGACTATAGGTACGCAATTGCGTGATATTGGGTTGGTATATTTATATCCTACTGGAGGTGCACAGTCACTTTATTCACTGGTACATATTTTATATTCTATTCTTGTTTTATTCGATCACTTGTATTGTTGATGAAACAACATTGATTGGTTTAAAGGGTTTTGGAAATCTTTTTAACGCTGATAATAGTGGAGGTTAAAGTGATACATCGGTCACTCATTCATCACTGTCTGTGGTAGTGAAATTATACACGTTTAGATAGTTGTCTAACACTGAACCACTAAGACAGATTTACTGGAAGGAGTGCAAAACTGTAAAAATTGGCTATAGAAATAAATGCGAATAATATTGAATAGATGATACATAAAGAACATTTTGTGAAAATATAAACTTGATATCTTTAATATTGACTGAGTAATGTCATGTCAGTGATTGAATGAAATCATAGTGAAATTAATGCTTGAAATCAAACTGTGATGCTTTTTATCTCACAATAAGATTTGAGACTTCTAGTCAGATTTTCAGAGACAGTCTCAGTGACATACTGTATACTTGAGCTGTTACACACACTAATAAAACTGTAACATTTAAAAATGGCGAACAACAACAATGCATCTTATGCCTCAAATAAGACTGAGTCAAAAACGCTTGACCAAAGCTTGTATTATAATTATTATAATTAACAGGTTTCACACACCAGCAGCTACACTAAAGCAAAAATAACGACGGATCATTGAAGCAGTGAACTCGAGAAAACAGCTATACTCTTAAATGAGTCTTCAGACTGTTTTTTAATCAACGGGACTCTGAAATGAAATAACTATAGCAGATTACGACAGATTTCCATTGATTTCTTAAACCTGTTGCAAGGTGAGAAGCTTTAATATACATTACTGGACTAGTTTAGCCTTCGTTGCATTTCTGTTTTATCACAATCAACCCTATTCTCGACTGCCTAAAAATCCTTTCTTGGCATATTGCGTTAAAAAACATTGGAGTGTGTTACCGATCACATTTCTAGTTTATGTTAATAAGCTTATATGGGCAACGTTAATTAAAACAGCTTATAAGGCCTGACTTCGCGTTAGAATCATAACACAAAACAGGGACCGTAAATCACCTTGTGTTTTTTTACTCTAAAAAATGCTGGGTTGTTTTTAACCCAGGGCTGGGTTACTATTGGACAGAACACACTGCTGGGTTAAAATGACCCAACTGCTGGGTTATTATTTTAACCCAACTACTGGGTTGTTTCAAGATGGTTGATTGACATTAACCCAGCAATTGGGTTAAAACAACCCAGCAGTTGGGTCATTTTAACCCAGCAGTGTGTTTTGTCCAATAGTGACCCAGCCCTGGGTTAAAAACAACCCAGCAAAGCGAACAAAGCGAAGACTTTATAGTCGAAAGAAAACTGCATTGTATTGCTCCAGCGTCACATTGGGTAAACTGGATTTATAGTAAGGAAGTGCACATATGCAGATATCATAGCAAATAGCAGTAAATACACACACCTTGCTCTCTTGTGAAGTTCACTCCGCATTGTTAGACTGAAGACGGCGCTAAAACGCAGAGTAAAGACGGGGCGGAGCTAAGTGCTCAGCTTAAGGGGGTTGCGTGTGCCGCACTGTCCTTGGCTGGGGCCCCAAAAAGTTTATGGGCCCTTAGAATCGTCCTAACAACCCCCCCCACCCCTCACCCCCTTACGGTGCCCGTGTGCATGTGTGTGTGTGCGGTTAAAATACACTTTAAAATAATACAGATACTTACTTGTGTTTCTACAATTGTGTAAAAATTTAATTTCCATAATTTACCACCCATTGGGCTGAAATAAATTACTATTTTTTACATTCAAGTAAAATTCTGTAATGTTAATCTATGATCATGTTGTCGGTGTGTGCAGTGAATTTGTTAACAGTTCATACCTGTTGACTGGTTGAACCGTTCTTTTACAACCTGGATGTTGTTTATGAAGACCGGATGATTTCCAGATGCAATCTGAGTCTGACTGTCCCAGTAATCTGCTCCTTCATTCTGTCTCATCCACTCTGTCTTTGGCACAGCTTTCATTATGTTGCTGTCAAAGTACATAAACTGCCCTTCATCAACCAGACCAACAGCAGTGAACTCTGGGAAATTAATGTCTCCAGACACACCAGTATAGAAGTACTGCAGAGAGTGTCTTCCTGTGAACAAAGATACAATAACAATTAGATTTTAGTCATCATCTTAAATTAGATATCCTCCTGTATAGTGTGTTAAAATGTCACAATGGGTGAAAAACGCAAAAATAAAAACAGTAAAAAGTTAATATACCAAAATATTAAATGTGTCCTTCACTTCCAGATCTCACTTTATTCAAAGACATATGTAAGGGAATTAAATATAAGCTTACTTAATATATTTAATAATGTGTTGTGTTAGAACTGTACTCAATAATTGTTGTTTATTTCATTTGCAAAGAAAAGGTTAAATTTATAAGATTGTAATGCCATCTAGTGGACATGAAGTCTGCGGTCATACACAGTAAGCCCAGACAAATTCATTTAAATTTAAAAATACAAGTAAACTCGTTGCCCTAAAATTTTTAATTTTGCTTTGTTAAACAAACAAGTAAATTTAAGTTAAATGTACTTAAGATTGATAACCGTTATTTGAATTTTATGTTTACTTAATGTGAAATGTCTCGTTCCAGAAATACATGACTTGTTAGATCAACAAAACATTTCCTGTTCTACAAATGGTCAGTTATCAATATGAGAAACGTTGCAATATTCCACACATCTTATTTTAACACAGTTTTATAATATAAAGAGAACTCTCCAATCTTTGCCTCTAAAAAAAGAGTCCACCTTGTAAGTGAGGCTTCAACTTCACTTATCACACAGAGACCTCAACACTTAACACACAAATATCATTAATTGTGACAGTAATCAAATCTTATGAAGTGAAAAGATGAGATCTTAATTTCACCACAAAAATAATAATCAACAATGATAACAAAAACAACTGCACTAGTATAAATAAATACACAAAAACTGCATTATTATAACGGTGGCAGTTTAATTTATGCATGCTGCAAACTTGAAATGTTGCAAAGCCACAGATATAAATAAGCTAAAATAATAATAATAATTCAACTAAAAAAATCTTGGTGAATGGAGGGTATATTTCAGAGTTTAGGTTACTTAACTATTCGGGTTAAAACAAAATCAGGGTTAAAAGTGTACAAGCCCACTTAAAGAAAAATAATTAGCAAAAGAGTTATGGAAGATCAAAACGGAAGATATTGGTTTTGGTTTGGTTCGTCACTGGTCTCTGGGTAGAAAAAGATTACTTAGGACAGAAACGAAACTGCATCTGATACACAGCACACTAGCATACTAGATATAAAAGATGCTATGTTTAGTTTAAAAAAACTCAAACCCACAAACTAACAAACAAAACTATATTTGTGAATATTCAAGGCTGTTATAAATAATTTTATTAAGAGGACTTAAATTTCCTGTTACAAGCATGTTTACATTTTGTTAGCCTATTTGCTTCTTTATTTGTTTTGTTATAAATATTTATAAATATGATACATATTTCCAGCAAATGTCATTAAAATACAATGAAAATATGCTCTAATAAGTAGATACCCTACGATTGAAAGTTCTAAAGATGTATGTAAACCTTTAAAGAGAATAACTCAACAAAAATCATAAATTTAAATAATTTACTAACCAGCATAAGACAGATGAACTCCGAGGAGCAACAGCACCACAGACCGCATGTTTGCCCTTTCCCCTGATCCGCTGAAGTTTTCTTTAGAAATATTTGTTCTGCAGAAATCAATACAATATTTGCACCTCGCCACTCAGATGTCGCACTGTGTACTGGTGAAAATTTCTTTGCGCGATCGTCTAAATCTCAATTCCAGCCAATAGATTTTCTGGGGATGTTAAACGTCACGAGTTACCACAGGGTCTTTCCACTACTGGGTTAATCACCGAAAGTGGCGCCAGTGTCATCATTGTAAATAAATTAATAAATCAATAGCCCATTGACTTAACTGAGATTATGTTGGATCATTGTTGAAATGTAACATTAAATGCAGTGGTGCACCCAATTATATAGTGGAAGTCCATGAGATGTCCAATTCTAATATGAAACAGCACTTATCAGATATGTTGTAGCCTACTGTTGGGAGTAGGCTACAAAGATATTTTTAAACAAGGCTAGTTTTAATTTTTAAAGAAATATAGTACATCAAATCAAATGAAGGAAACAAAACTAATAACATTATAGTACAAGTAAACAGTAAAGCAAGTTGCTAATTGGCTCAGAAAATCAGTTTATCTGACAGCTACTAACATGAGTGTGTTTAGTTAGCGTTCTTAAAACAATAAAGAATTTTCTGACAAAACTATATTGCATATATTGTTCATTAAGTTAGCAGATTAGCTTCTCCAGACTGCTTGTTCCAGTTCTTTCCATAGATGTTCAATAGGATTCAAAACAAAGCTCATATGAGGCAATTTCAGAGTTCACTGTTTTGTTCTTAGCTATTCTTGGTTACCTGTAGCTGTGTGTTTTAGGTCATTGTCCTGCTGGAGGACCCATGATCAACTGTAACTGAGACACAGCTTTAACACTTGCCAGTACATTATACTCCAGAATGCCTAGTTGTGGGATTTTATTGTGCCCTCCACAGATTCAAAGGCACCCCATGCTATGTAGCAAAAATGTTTCACAGTAGGTGCATTTAAAGCTTCATTATTTCATCCACTGTGGTTATGAAAAGAGTGACTAGTGGACTGATAATGTGCAATCCTTATTAAAGAAAACATTTGGCTTGAATTTTTTTTTTAAATAATAAAAAAATCTTTTCTAATTGTCAGTTTTCTAGAGCTCCACAAATGTGCCCAGGCCATTTTACAAAATCTTGTAAAATGGCAATTTTTTTACATTTATTTCATAACATAAAAAGGCATGCAGATTTATGCGAGATAACTGCTTTTAAATTCATCACTTTTCAGGAAAATTTGATTGAAGTGCTGCAATTAGTTCATGTCTTTATTTAGAATCAGATAGCAAAATAGACTCTAGTGTATAACATGCAGTACAGTAAAAACATTTCACAATAAAACTGAGTAAAACAAGACAAGTTATTTTACTACAAAGATAAGTGGTCCTTAGAGCCAACATCTACAGAACTACAGATGTTGAAAAGTAGAAGTTTTAACATTTCAAAAAACATTCAAAAATCACTAGCAGACATGACAACATTGACAGCCAACAAAGGAGGGATGTTACATTGGTTAAAATAGTAAATTTCTCTAGATAAAAAAACATTTGGCATAATGCAAATACCCAAGTAAACAAAATATATAACACTGTACTAGTAATTTGAATATTTTGTATTATTTTTATCAATATTTTGCGATGAAGCTCTTAGTTAAAGCAGTCTTTGGTTAAAGATCGTTGTTATTGAAGATAAAATGTAAAACATGTATTTATGTAGAAATTATTCTGCTTAAAAGAAAGTGACCAGAAAATCCTTAATTTGAAAGAAATCAAAGATGTTGATGTCCAATGTCCCAGTTAATTTGGCCAATCAACAAAATAATATTGAAAAAATAATATATAACCAAACTATACAACTACACTGACCATACAGGTTTGAGTTTGTGTTTTTCATACATAAAAGCTACTGTTTCCTTGTGTCCCTGACTGAACTTTATTCTGAGAAATCACGTGACACCGAGCTGCTAACATATCCATGTATTTGTAAAAGAGGGTATGCATGTGACGTCACCTTCGATGAAAGTGCCTGCGGTTACGCCCACTGAGTGGCAAAAGACAGAGCGGCAGCATTTGAGTAGTGGGAAATCAGCGGAAACACGGGGAAAACGCATCTAAATGGGAAAAAGCTGGTGTGCGTTAGACTGTGTTTTATTTTAACAAGAATTCTGAGCTATCGTTTAACAGACTGCCAAGAAACACCGAAAGGAGAAGTAAATTGATCGTTCATTCCAAGGTCCACAGACCACAGGTGAGTTTTGACAAGTTGCTAGGGTCACTATCAAGCAGAGGTTTTACTTTCTACTTAAAAGTATTTTTCAAGTATTTGTATTTTATTCGTGTTTTTCTTTGGAAAACATACATTAATGCATATTATCATAATTTTTACTCTATTATATTCCATAAATACACGTGTTTGTTTTACATTTAATATTTAAGTACTACATTAACGTACTTTTACTCAAGTAAAAGTACACAATTTTAATGTAATTAGGTATTAAATAAAATTTAATATGCAATAATAAAGAATACACAGTATGATTCTATGCTTTAGAATGTAGTGAAGTAAAAAAAATTCCAATACAAACATCCTAATAAAGCACAGATGCTTGGAAAATGTATTGTCCACCTCTGCTATCAAGTCCAACTAAATTTAATTTAAGCTGACAATAGTCAGTTTTACCGGCATTTTCGCAGCAGCCCCTATGAAAACCAGCCATGTTTGCCACTCAACAGGGCGAGTTCCGGCGTGGTCACGTGGAAAAGTGACGTCAATGCATACCCTCTATTGGATTGTTCTCTTGGGGCGCCATCTGGTGGCTAAAGACAAAAATACATTATGTTGTGATTTTAATGCACGTTGTGCGAGGCAATAATACGACGTTTTATTATTATTTTTTGCAGGCAGTTTGACTGTGACATTTAAAGTCACAAAGACGTTACATTAACTGCATGAGTCCCGAAAAGACGTCATTTGCGCATGCGTCACAAACATTGAAAATGAAAGTAAAACGCTGGAAGCTGCACGGATGTTTTGGGGAAAACCAGTTGGGTGTTTAATACACCAAACAGCTCGGTAACCTGCATATGAGCATTATTTCAACCAAGAGAGCTAAAATGTGCCATCTATCGACTATTTACAAGGTGTCTTTCATCGCATTGACATTGTTTTTTGGTGGTAAGTTCTGATGCATTTTGTTCATTAAAATACACAGCTTAATAGATTCAAGATCAAGAAACAGCTGCAACTACTATGAATTGTTTGTGTCTCGTAGGTATGGTTGTATTTATGCTGCAAACGATAGAAACGATTTCTAAACTATTTACAGCTGAGTGCCATAGCAAGACTCTTTACAAATCAAATATGCATTGAAGAAATAATGCAAAAATGATGATATTAAAATTTATGATATGATGGCTGTCGATTACTTAATAACCATACAATGCTCATAATCCCCATGTCATTATCTCTTATAACTATTAGTCTCAGGTTCTGGATGTCCAGTTCTGGAGTGTTGGTTTGTTCAGGAGAAACCGGGTCATGGAGGGGGTCTGTCAGTACCAATGAGTCAAGAGAAATCTCTAATGTTCATCACAACTGAAGCCTACAGTGAAGATACAATAAATGATCTTCATCCTCCAGCAGATATCAGCCCATCCAGAATTTACTATGTGACAGGTCTGTGTTAAGACTTTTAAAAGATGTGTTAATTTGATCTAATAATATAGTTTAATATTAATATTGCTGTAACTAAACCTGATAGAAACATCTCTCAAATCAAAGATGATGCTCTAGACTCTAGTCTACAGTCTAGACTAAAGTGTTTTGTGTAAAACTATATGTAATGCATTAACTGGGATTCACTTTAGATCCAGCTGGCACCTTCTGCAGTTCAGCCCTGAATCCAGCCAAAGGTTCTGTTCATAAACCCAAATGTGAGATAAACCCTTTCATGCCTCACGCCTCTATGGTCAGATGGGCATCTGCTTTGACTGACTCCGCCCAAAGTCCAACCTACCTGCAAGCTGATTGGTTCTCAGTGGCAGCACAAGGACTTGATGAGCAGCTGACGTTGTCCAATATCATGCGAGCACCCTTAACTTCTAAAGAGCCAAATGGTACGTAGCTTAGTTAGATATATTTTGCAGAAGAAATAGGTTATGTATTTACAGTATTAAATCTCTTAAAATTGCAAAGTTGATCAGTGGTGTTTGTATCAAAAAAGAGTGTTACGATTATTTATTTGTCTTTGTAGCTTACATTCAAAAATACAGTAGCTACAAATAATGGATTTAAGAAACAACTTTAATTTCCTTTTCCCCTGATATATCTAATAAGCTATGTTTATTTGTCGTCTTTACTTCCTTACTTGTATTGTTTTTCTGTCTCTTTCTAAAGTTATTCTCAGTGTCTCCAGTAAAACCCCATCGGTCCGCTCTAGACTGGGTGAGGAGGTTCTTCTGGACTGTGGGTTTTGGGTAGACCCATCATCTCCACTTCATGGCTCTGGTTTCTCTATTGAGTGGCGTTATCAGTTTCGGGGTGAAGGACGGCTGATCATTGCTTATGATGGCAAAAACGATCGGTTTGCTGAGACATCAGAGACAGGAGCTGAAATTGACATCCCAGCTCTCTATGAGACAGGCAATGCATCTCTGATCTTAGAAGAGGCTCAAGTGAGACATTCAGGAACTTACATCTGTACAGTTTATCTACCACACCTGCTGGCACAGGTAGCTGTGGACCTGGAGATTGTTGGTACGAGATTTACTCTATTGTCTATTTCATATCATTGTCATATTTGTATAATAAACCATAATAGCTAATTCTGTAGCTGACTAATTGATTAAATTCATTTTATATGCATCGTCATCTTAGACTAGTTTACACAGTCAGCATTTGTTATATAGAATATAAGGACATATAGAAGTCAAACCACTGCGTCTTTCCTCTTTCTTGTATGTTTTTAGAGCCTCCATCTCTCTCCATCTACCCGTCTCCTCTTCCTCTGCTTGTACCTGGGCAGGTGGTGGTGGCTCAATGTGAAGCGTCTGGTTTTGCTCCTCACATACTGGAGCTGAGCTGGGAGTTTACTGGTGCTGATGGGAAGTCTCGATCTCTGGGTCAGGGTAGTGTGACGGGTCACAGACAGGCATCTGATGGCACCTTCAGTCAGAGCACCCGGCTAGAGTTGGACACAGGGAAACTGAGGCTCGGACGTGGTGGTGAGGTCACCTGTGTAGCCAAACATCGTGGAGAAACAAGGCGAGCAAGTGCAACACTCAATGTGATTGGTGAGTCATGCCATGGAAAGATGCTAATACTTTTTTTGGAAAGACTAAAATGCTAAATATATGTTTAAGATTTGTATTAATATTAATGTTATTGTATTGATATGAGGAGTGAGTGTTTATATTGTATTTATATCAGGTGTTAGTGCTCCATCTATTGAAGACTCAATGGCAATGGTTGCTGTTGCTCTTGTGCTTTATGGAGTCATAAAGGTTTTGTACTGGACATTCAGTTCTTCTGGTGAGTTTGTTCAGTATGATCTTTATAATACTCATTTATTTTGCATCACAAAAGTTCTCATTACAGGTATATTGACATAAGAATGTAAACTGTTTTTGTAGACTCCACTGGAACTGAATCAAATGAAAAGGTAACATACTGTTTATAATACTATAAACATTACTGTTAAAAGTTTAATTTAGGATGCATATATAATTCGTCTGTATCTTTATTGTGCATCTCTGTCTCTTTTGTAGAAGGAGAGGTAAACCTGGTCCTGGAGGTGATGTTACACAAGGTCTTCTCAATCTGGACGTTTTGTTTTTTCTTATCCAACACATAGTTCATTGTTTTTTTTTTAAACTACACTTAAGGAACAAATGAGACAGATGTTGGTTCCCAGAAATTAGACACTTTTGGAAATAACTTATTTGTGAAAATGATACTTGAATGTACTTTTCAATTCTAAAAATACAAAACCTTTTCTGTGAGGGTGTGTGTTATTAATAAAGCTGTATATAAAATCAATAGACTTATGTGGTCCCTGATTTGTTTGTGTGTATGTTGACAATTTTCTTGCATCTAAAAAGATTGTAATAATAACAATTTTTGTAAATGCCAACAATAAAACCATTACATATTTTATGTTTTTTGTGTGATTGCATTTCATATTATTGCCACTATGTGCTATGATCAACATTGATATTCATTGTTGATCATGTATAAAACATTCAGCATAATAGTGTAAGTCAACAGCAAATATAAATAAAGTGGATGATATTACAAAACATGGATAAACTGTCAAAAGATCTTTATAATAAGGTTGTATTTGTTAATAGTAGTAAATGCATTACTTAACATGAACTTACAATGAGCAATATAGTTTATTAGCATGTATTATTCTTTGTTAATTCCAGTATTGTAGCAATTGTTCATGTTCATGTTGTATTAACTAATGTTAACAGTTAAAACTTTTCATTTTAATAATGTATTAGTAAATGCTGAAATTCACATGAACTAAGATTAATAAATGCTGTAGAAGTATTGTTCATTGTTAGTTAATGTTAGCTAATGCATTAAGTAATGTTAACAAATATAACCTTATTGTAAAGTGTTACGTGTAAGTGTTTTGAGGCGATGTTACATTCAAATCGCCATGAGTGATTATTTCCTATGAGCAATTACTTTTCTCTTTATATAATGTATAGCATGTGTTTATAAGGCAGTCTTGCCCAGTCCAATATAGTGGCATTGCTGATGTAACTATCAGTGCACAGTAATGCATCTATGTACTCTATGTATGGTTCCCCACCTCGGCCCGAGGGAGCCCTACAGGGATACGTGTTATAGACAATAGATATATATGCTACCTGTGAAATTTTAATCAATAACCTTTTGCTTACCAACCTAGATTTCCTGTACTATTACCAACCTAGTGTTCCTGTAACTCAGTGGTAAATTGTAAAGCATTGTATTAGTAGTACAAAAGATTATGGGTTCAATCCCAGAAAACACACATACTGATAAAATGTATACCTAATGTACTGTAACTTGCTTTAGATAAAAATGTCTACAAAATGTGTGTCATATATTTATTTACATATCCATTCATTTAAAGGTTTTTGTCTCTAATAAGTGACAACTAACATAGAAGAGATTTCACAAAATCAAAGATAGTTTATTTAAGTTCATCAAACAGTTCTGTACACAGACAGAATAAATATATAAAAATAACAAACAGTCAACACCACAGCAGAAAGACATCAAGGCACCCTTAAAACAATAAAGGAAAGCAGCTCTTACATAGCGTCAAATGCTAAACTATTAAAATAAGTTTTATGGCCCGACACAAGAACAAAACCAGGCATTAGAATTCTTTATACCATACTACTACTGTAAGCAGGTGTCATGAAAAATCACACAAACTATATTTATGTCTAAAATTGTTTAAAAACAGACGTAAAACACATAGGGATAATGATCTTCAAAAAGTGAAATGTTTAACACAAATGAGTTCCTTTCTACTGCTTAGTACTAAACATAAAGTAACAAAAGTTTTTACATCAATCTCTAATTTCTATAATATTTAATTCATTATTAAATAGTATACATCCAATCAATGTTTACATTCAGTTAGAAAAGATTGTAGAATAATCCCATTACAGAAACATAAATGTACTCAAAAAACCCTGTTATGTGTGTGTGAGAAGGAGACAGAGAAAATGTGAGATGTACATAACTAAACATCATTTTGTTGGTCAAATTTGTACCCACAAGTAAGCTGAGCCCACAAAGCTTCTTTCTGGAGACAATTTTCTGTATAGTTTTTATAATTATGTTATGTATATTAAAACAATAGACGTCTGTGCTAAGTAAATGTATGTGTGTAAGAAGACTGAAACATGACTGACAGCAGGCCAAGCATAATCTTTTAATGGTCCAGTATGACCTAATATGGCATATTAAACAAATGTTTTATTCATTGCACTTGAATGAGACATTTGCATTGACTGACAAATAATCACACACTTACATCATGTGTTTATGCTGCTGTCTGACTGCTAGAGCTGTTAGATCCATTATCAGAGCCTAGAACAAAAAATGAAAAATACAAATCAGGTTGTTCATTAAACAAAACCTAATTCTACATTTTATGCTTATAAAATGCATGTATTTGAGAGATACACAGAGGCACTTACTGTTGACAGGTTTAAAGCCTAAAGAACAAAAACAATCAGAGAAAATAAGTTCAACAAGTCAGTGATTTAAATCAACAATGTCAAACTAATAGTGCAGTAATAGTTTAATACTTTTAATAGTACTATCGATTTTAGACATTAAAACTTTGTATATATTTATACAATACGAGAAGCCAAGATACGATTAGAGCAGCCCACAAGTGTGTGAAGTGTACAGAACAGTAATTATATTCAAAATATTTTTACCTTTCTTTTTCTGATAGACCTTAAATCCAACAATACCAGCAACAAGTAACAGGACGACAGCAGCAACAACACCAACGATGATTCCAACGGGAACAGAATCTCCATTGTTTGATCAAAACAATATATTAGATTAATGCCACTAGCCAGTAAAGACAGTACAGAACTTGCCAGCAGATTAAAAAATATTGTGATTTTTAAAGCACACTGCGATATTCAGAGCCACACATTTAATCTCTTTTACCATTGTTTGTTCTGATCTCATCTGCTGTCACTATCTTGCCCTGATGTTCAACCACACAGCTGAACTTGTTGTTCTTCATCTCATCAGGTGTAACTCTGAGTTTGCTTGTCCTCTGATAGGTTCCATCTTCATTAGGAACAAGTTCACCAAGATCCACATCCTCATGATGCTCTTGGTCATTTTTCAGCCATGTGATGGTTACTTTACAGGGGTAGAAACCTGTAGCATGACATGACACTGGAGAAGAGGAATCCTTGTGGATGATAGAAACCTCAGGAGAAACTGTAAAGGAGAAAGAGAGATTAGAACATAAACCACCACTACTTTGTTATAGTTCTATCTATTTATGGACTAATGCCTTAAAGGGGTGGTTTCCTGGACAAGGATTAGCTTAAGCTAGGGCTAGGCCTTAGTTTAATTGATTTTAAAGTATTATTAATGGTATATAAATCACTCAATGGACTAGGACCTCAATACATTGCAGATATGCTCATTGAATATAAACCCAAGAGATCACTCAGATCATTAGGATCACATCAGCTAGAAATACCAAGGGTTTACTCAAAGCAAGGAGAGTCGGATTTTAGCTATTATGCCAGGCGCAGCTGAAACCAGCTTCCAGAGTTTTATAATTGTATTTCTGTTTAATTCTTTTTCACACATGTAAACATTAAAATCACATTTATTTTCGTTTAATTGATATTCTAAATTCTCATGTATCTCTGATTTTTTGTGTCTCCTATTTCTACATAATTTCTTTCTCCTATACACCGTTTTCACATTTCTATGTAAATGACCTTGAATGACCTCTGTGTATGAAATGTGCTATACAAATAAACTTGCATTGCCTATTTTAGTCTAGGACTAGTCTAATCCCTGTCCAGGAAACCGCCCCATGAAGTTTAAGCAAGTGTAACAAATTGGGGTGCAAATGCAAGGATAAACAGTGCTTGTCTCCCCAAACTAGAATGAAATCATGCATATCTGCTTTATCTCTACACAGACCAAAAACATGATCTGTACAGCATACTGTAGAATAATATAATTAATCTGAATAAAAATATCAGCAGAACTAGTGATTACATCTATGCAAAAATAATATGTACTTAAAAAAGTAACCAAATGTGAAATATTTAAACCATAACTTCTATTGATTTTTTTATTTCACACAACAATTATCTGTTCTAAAAAGTATTTAATAAGAAATTTTGTTCACCTGGTTTCTCATGGATGCGTTTTTCATACTCCAGGTACTTCTTCAGCCAATCAACACATTCAGTGGTGAAGTACTGCTTATAATGCTCAAGCATGGCTTTGTCATTGTTCCACTTCTGTGTGGTGATGACTCCCTGTTGCACTGGTGAAATCCATCTCATCTCCTTCAAATCCAAAGACAGAAAATCCTCTCCATCATATCCATCCTGAAAGAATCCATCTGTAGCTCCTGTGTCATCATCCCATTCACAGCCGTACATACGCTGGATTGTGTGCACACCTGATAAAAAACAGAAACAGAGAAGTATAAAATGGCTTCAGCTTCCTCTGCTGCTGTTATGGATCCTTTGATCATGTGATAAAGATTTCTGCCTAATTCTGAGTCACAGAAACACATTGTAAAAACATTTACATCTGACTGGCACACCTTCTGTCTTTACTAAAGTACACATCTTAACATGCAAACACCATCATCTACTCTTAATCGTTTTTTTATTCTGAACTGAACCTTTGACAAGCACAGTCAAGCACAAAAGAAGTGTATTGTCAACTGTGTGTGGATGTTACATTTACTTTAGATGCATTTACATGACTTCCATGCTATCAACTGGCAAGGGTGAGGTAGCCTGGCTCCGCCCTCCTACGTGCTTCCGCTTAATTTTCATTTCGCTTCAGCACAACGTCTGGGACTGCTGTGTAGAGTTTCGTTTTCTCCGGCAAAAATCTGCAGGTCCAATCAGCGAACAGAGGGGGGGTGGCTAAGAACGATGACGTTGAGGTCGTGCGTCAGACTGAGTGACATACGTCACGACCAAATGTTAGCGATTGGTTATGACAGATTCAGAGTGACTCTAGGCAGATCCAATAGTTTTAAATTTCCACAGAGGACCCTCCTTAACGGAAGTAACGGTTTGCAATGGAGCGTGGCCAGACTCTATGTACAAATGAAATGAATGTACGAGAGTCTGGTTGGACTAGGCTAAGGGTGAGGAGGAGTACAATGAAAAATGAATGGTACCAAAAGTAAAGCAGGATGGTGGCAGGGCTCTTCTGTGGGCTTGCATGAGTGCTGCAGGTGTCAGAGAGTTGAATTTATAGACGGCATTATGAATACACAGATGAACTGTGAAATACTTAAAGAGAAGATGCTACCATCACTCTGTGCCCTTGATCACCGAGCAATCTTTTAACATGATTGTGACCCAAAACACACATCTAAGGTCACTAATTTATTTTAGAAGAAGCACAGGGTAAAAGTGATTCAGACCTCAACCCCAATGTCTAGAAGAATTAATGCTGTTTAAAAAAAAGAATGGAGGCCATACAAAATATTAGATTTTTTTTAAAGATTTTTGAAGGGTGTACTCATTTTTGCATCACCTCATTTGATTTAATGTGTTATTTTTCGTATCCTTAAGATGGTAAGTGACTTTCACTCTTATGTTAAGAAACATAAATGTTTAATAAAAGTGGTGTGTAAAAATACAGCAAATTAGTCTCATATTTACTAACAAATGGAGAAAAATCTTAATTTTCAAAGGGGATGTACTCATTTATGCTGAGCATAAGGTATCCTTGACAAAGGCTTGTGACGAAACGTTGGTATTAACAACTTTTTGCAAGTGAGTGAGCCGTCACAATTTTTTCATATACATTTGGCTTCGTACTGCTTTACTTGCTTCTCGGAGGGAGTGTGTTTGTTTATGTTTTGATTATAAAATTAAATATTTTAACACAATATATTTTAACAAATGACAGCAATACTTTTGTTCAAAAGTACATAAAAAAACAAAATGCTATTTTTTATATCCTCTTTTTTTTAATTATTAACATAAGTGTACATTTTTACTCTAATTGTAAATAGGAAGTCTTTCAAAAAATTTGTTATAAAGAGTAAAGACCTCATGTTATTGTGGGATGAAGTGTTAAGTGATGAGTTAATAGTCAGGTATATGTTATTGTGCTGTGTGTGAATATGTGTGTTCTTGACCAACACACCTCCTGTCTGGTTGAACCGTTCTTTGGCTACTTGAATGTTGTTTTTGTCCACTTGATGGTTGTTGATCAGTCTCTGGGTCACTCTGTCCCAATAATCTGCTCCTTCATTCTGTCTGATCCACTCTGTCTTTGGCACAGCTTTCATTATGTTGCTGTCAAAGTACATGAATTCACAACCATCCAGGAGACCAACTTCAGTATACTCTGCAATGCTACTGTCTCCAGACACAGCAGTAGAGAAGTATTGCAGAGAGTGTCTCGCTGTGAACAGAGATGATGGAAAAAGAGATAATTTAAATTAGTGTATTTTCTGAAAAGGCCTTCAAATTTAATTCATTCAAGCTTCAGACAGCAATCACTCTGTTGAATGGGTAAGAAAGCAGATGTGTCTAGAAAGACTTGTGCCCATTTTGTTAATGTGTAACATGGTGAAAATTTTCACTCTTATTCGTTCACAGACCATAATAAACATACAATGAAATTTGATAAAGTTTGGGGTTGAAAGAAAACATTAGTATGTGTGTTGTTATGTTATGTTTATTCAGCAAGCATTGGTAAAGACTAAACAAATGTAAAAAAAAAGGAGTTAAGTGATAGTTTTCATTTGGTCTGTGCATTTTGATGTTTTACTCTGGAAATATTTTTGTCAAACAGTTTTAAGGTGTATTTTATGTTTGAGTTGTGCTGTTTTGTTGGAACCAGTAAAGGTAAGATAATATTCGATCCATTTGTAAGTATTATGGGGCGGTTTCCCAGACAGGGCTTATCCTAAACTAAGACTAGCCTCAGACTAAAATGCATGTGTGAGCTGCTTTAATTTAAAATCACCTTGTCCTGACTAATTTTAACATATATCTGGGGTTTTTTTTGTCTCAAGATGCATACCTGTAGTGGTTTTTTGTAAGGTATGTTTGAAAAAACTTCTTAAAAGACCTAATATAAATAAGGCCTAGTCCTGGATTAACCTAAAACCTGTCTGGGAAACCATAATGTACTCCATGGGGCGGTTTCCTGGACAGGGTTTGTCCTAGTCCCAGACTGAAATGCATGTTTGAGCTGCCTTCATTTAAAACATCTTGCACTGACATATTTTAAAATATATAAATGCCATTGTTTAGATGCACACCAGTATTGTTTTTTGTAATGTTTTTTGTATGTTTCTAAAAAACTACTTAAATGTCCTAATATAACTAAGGCCTAGTCCTGGATTAATCTAAACCGCCCTTACATGCAAGAAATGGCATTGACCATTATTTTTTTAAACAGTGTTTATAATGTTGCTGATTTTGCAGCCTTTATTGGTCTTAAGGTTACAAATACAATTGTTAAGTGTTTGTGTTTTAGTGTTCATAGTTCATTGTGCATTAAAGCACAACAGATAGGCTACAACTTTTGATTTTAAAATGTATTCGTAAATGAGGAAATTAAAATGAAATAAAGTTTAAGAAATGCTGTATAAACGTTGTTTATTTTTGTGCATGTTAACTTATTAAGTTAATGTTAACAAACTGCCAAACACAACTGCCAAGCAGCAATAACTATAAAATAGTTATACAGTTAAAATTATTATTCTTATTATTCAGAATTCAACAATTTAAACTGACTTTACCGAACTAATCGTCATCATCATCAGTCTCTAGGCAAAATACTCCTATTCAGGTAGGAAACGAAACTAATTGTAGCATGAACTGCTAAGTGTCGCTAAACGCACAACGCACGTAAAAACGTAGGCTACTTCAAAACTGTGCCTAATATTGTATAACTGAAACATTATATACCATTGGCATTTATTAATATAACGTTACATAATAAACATGTCGTAGTAGAACAGACTTTCAACAATTGGCGGACTTTCTAAAACGCTTAAAATGAGCTTATGCTTTATCCGCGAAATTTCAATATTCTATTTATTATAAATTTGACAGAAATTGGATTTGATCGTTGTTTATGTACGTTAAGCGTTTTAGAAAGTCCCAGAAATCAAATGAAAATGATGAATAATCGACTTACTCGCATAGCTGAGATGAACTCCAAGAAGCAAAATCAATACGTGTTTCATTTTTGTTTTTTTTCACGTGAAAAAAATATTGTTTTAAAATAGCCTAGCTTTAATAAAAACACGCCTAAATCCAAAAACTTCCATAAGAGGATCACCAAGCTCCCAAGCTGTAGTCCTTCTACCAGTGCACTGCCAACACTAGGCTATACAAATCCCGCCCTTCAGCAAATAGGCAATACTGAGAAGTGCAACATCATTAGTTGCTACCAGCAGTCTCTAAAAAAATAAAACATAGGGTTATCTAATTACGCCATTAGGCCTACAGACAAACAAACGAACAATAAATAAATAAATAATTGGTAAATAACTATTGCCCACTTTCTCAAAACCTTAAACAAAAAACTTTTACTTTATATAACAATACACTCTGCAAATATTGTTATTTAGTAGTAATCACAATTACAGTATATAGTGTATAGCCTACTTAAAGTAGCCTACTCCAACTAGTCAGTTTTAAGTATCTGTGTATGCAACACATGCATGTGTATGCATATTTAGCAGTCCTACTGCAAAATCCCAAATATCAAAGAAAACTCAAAATGAAAAGCCAAAAATGTGCAACTGAAAAGTCAATGAGAAATTCATTCCCCATAGTATGAGCATCCCTTCTTTATGCTGGTCACAGGCTTTCATTGACATAACAGGCAACTGTGTCAGTACACGAGGATAACATATTTAACAACAGGCAAGTTGCTTTTCCTCTAGGCTAGGGTCCTGCACTTCCTTATACTCTTCCTCCTCATCAAACTCATCCACCAACTTCTTAAACTTATTCTTTGTCATTTACCACTCCTCCCTCATGTTCTTCCTCCTCTACCGCCACCAGTACTCATCCTTATCTACCACCTTTTCCATAATATTCTTCTGCCTCATCCAACAACTCTTAAACTCTTCCTCTTTATCCACCACTGCTTTCTTACAGTTTTTCTCAGTCGCTTTGGTACATTTCTCAGATCAGAATTGAAATTCTCAAAACTACTTGTTCAATTCTCACATCATTGTGTCACTTGTGCACATCAAAAAAGCAGTTTCTCATTTATTTGAAGTTGCAAATGCTTTGGTACATCCATGCAAATGATTATGTACAATTCTCTGCTTTTTCCTACATTATCAGTTGCTTATGTCATGTTGATCAAAATGTATTATAATGGCTCTCTGTTGAATAGTCTCACCCCCCACAATAGTTAGGCATTAGTTCATAGTATAAGTCTTTACATGCAAAATGGTTGAACATGTTGTCAAAATACAGGATATGGTCAAACATATTTCTATACATTTCCATTAGACATTTTTTCTAAATCTGTCGTGAATTGGTAAATTGCTCCCAGGTGAATCTTGATTTTCTCTAACAGACAGAAACGTCCCCAGCAAGCAAAAACCGAGACGTTGAAATGACTGCTAACTATTGACCCAATATAGTCCAGCTATGAGTAACCCACTTCTACCCTAAATAACATTGAATTTGGTTACATGCCATTTTTGCCAAAATAACTTGAAGATGTATGATATTCCAACATGTAAGCAAAGTGTGTTCAAGGTGTTTGCTTTCATTTCTTTTACATGTTCTAAAAGTATATGCATCATCTATTCTTGTGCTAGACATCTTATAGAAATCTATCATGTTCACATTTCTACTTTTTTTTTTTTCTCTTTATGCTATACAGTGCTTGCAGTGCTGTCTTTATCTTTCTTTATGGCAATGACATGGTCTTTCAACGAATTACAGTACAAACAGTAAAAGCGTAAATGTACATTTTGTCAAGTCTCATGCAATCAAACTCCCACATAACTTATACTAAGGTGTAACTTACAATTTACAATACTTGTCGTCAAAACTTTAGCCATAGTTTACATTAGAACATCACTTCAGAGTAAACTGTTATATTGACAACATGACTAACAATTTGACTGTCTTATCCGTACACAATAACACAATGACTTGTTATTCTGATGGCACTGACATGTTCATTGACAGAGATTTACTTTTGAGAGATGAACTAAGGATTTTGAGTAAAAGAGTGGCTTTTGCAGGTTATCCATAATGTTTTGCTATTTGTACAAATTGTTGTGAGAAATGCACTTACTGTTTTGCAAATTGTGAGTATGATTCGAGAAATGTACCAAAGCGACTGAGAAAAACTGTAATATACTCTTCCTCCTCTGCATCTAAGATTGTTTCCATCCATTGTTGGTATAAACACACAACACTTATAGTTTATACTGTGTACAATTGGTGAAAACATTGTAAGAAAAAAATAACAATTTTGAGTTGTTGTGTTTACTCAATGATTAGAGTGTTGTTAAAGTTGTGTTCAAGGGAGTGAGTGTGTTTAGAGTTTTGCAAACAGTGTCTGCCTACCTAAACTTCTTTTTCCAAAAGAGTAAATGATTTGACAAATGGGTTTAGTCTACTGAAAATTTGGTTTAAAGAATGGGGTAGAGTGTTTCAGCAATTCAGAAAAACTGTAATGCATTCACATCAGTTTCCTTTTTGGAAACTCACAAAATGCTGGCATATCAATTTATCATATTTCATATAAGCAAGTAGCCAAACAGAACACATAAATGCCTACATAACATATTACAGTTTTTCTCAGTCGCTTTGGTACATTTCTCGAATCATACTCGACATTTGCAAAACAGTAGGTGCATTTCTCAAAACAATTCGTACAAATAGCAAAACACCATGCAACCTGCAAAAGCCACTCTCTTACTCAAAATCCTTAGTTCATCTCTCAAAATTAAATATCTGTGTCAATGAACATGTCAGTGCCATCAGAATAACAAGTCATTGTGTCATTGTGTACAGATAAGACAAAGTCAAATTGTTTAGTCATGTTGTCAATATAACACTTTACTCTGGATCAATGTTCTCATGTAGCTAAAGTTTTGATGATAGTTATTGTGTTGTAAATTGTAAGTTACACCTTAGTATACATTATGTGGGAGTTTGATTGCAAGAGACTGGACAAAATTTACATTCACGCTTTTACTGTTTGTACTGTAATTTATTGACAGACCATCTCATTGCAATTACATAAAGAAAAAGGCAGCACTGCATAGCACAAAGAAAAAAAGTAGAAATGTGAACATAGGACAATCTCCTTATAGGGAAAACTGTGCAGTGCTTTGGGCTGCCAGTGAAGACGTCTAACCATAGCCCAAAAATAGACGATGCATATAATTTTAGAACATGAAAGCAACACCTTACAGTAAACACCTGTTGGAATATCATACATCTTCAAGTTATTTTGGCAAAAATGGCATTTAATCAAATTCAAGGTTATTTAGAAGTTGGTTACTCATAGCCGGACTATATTGGGTCTATAGTTAGCCATCATTTCAACATCTCAGTTTTTGCTTGCTGCATGGGGACGTTTCTGTCTGTTAGAGAAAGTCAAGATTCACCTGGGAGCAATTTACCAATTCAGTACAGATTTAGAAAAAAACATCTAATGGAAATGTATAGTAATATGTTTGAATATATCCTGTATTATGACAACTTGTTCAACCATTTTGCATGTAAAAACTTATACTATGAACTAAACCTAAATGTTGTAGGGGCTAAGACTATTCAACAGGGACCCATTATACAGTTTTTCTTAGTCGCTTTGGTGCATTTCTCACATCACTATTTACATTTGCACAACAGTTAATGCAGTTCTCAAAACAATTAGTACAAACTGCAACAAAACCTAGTTGATAACCTGCAAAAGCGTGTCACTTGCTCAAAATAGATAGGTCATTCCTCAAAAGCAAGTATTCATGTCAATGAAAGTGTCAGTGTCATCAAAATGAAAAATCCTGACACCATTGTTTATGAACAAGATAGTCAAATGGCTTAGTCATGTTTTCATTATGACAGTTTACTTTATACAGTTTTTTTTATTCGCTTTGGTACTATTTTCACAAGTAAGGTGTACATTTTCAAAACTCTTAGTACAAAAATCCAAACTGATCACACTTGTAACGCAGCAAGTCATTCTTTCAAAACCTGATTTAATGCTTTCAGTAAGTTGCAAATGTTTTCAGTCCACATAATCATTGTGTTAAATACAAGATTATTGTAATATGTAATGAGAACATTTGGTTTAATCACCGAAACACAACAGTATGATCTTCTTTCAGTTTAGTACTTTTAACAATCAGTTCATTCAACAGCAAACAATGCAAGATACATGTTTCAAATCAGCCTTAAAAGAACTGAAATTAATATGCTACAGTACTATAAAATACATATTACACAGTTTCACATTAGGCAATACACTACATTACTTACATAATCTATCATTTCCCAAATATCCATCCTATGTGTAATCAAGTGAAGGATCAATGAAGACATCCTCTACAATCATTTGAGCAAATTACAGTACAGTAGTTTTTATTTTTCAGATATAATTGTAACATAGGTATACTTTCTATAATGTAACTGAATGAAAACATAACATTTAGTGCACACAAGTAGTAAATATAGGGGCCATATTGTCACATAAAAATGATTGATGGTGCCCTTTGACCTTAGGGGAGGGGCTAACCTTTTGACCTCAGGGGAGGGCTAACCTTTTGACCTTAGGGGAGGGGCTGACCTTTTGACCTGCGAGGGAGGGGCTGACCTTTGACCTGCGAGGGAGGGGTGACCTTTGACCGGACCACCCACGTCGTGAACCTTTGACCTCCGGGGAGGAGCTAACCTTTGACCGGACCACCCACGTCGCGCTGAACTTTTGAACCGACCGCCCACGTCGTGTTGAACTTTTGAACCGACCGCCCACGTCGCGTTGAACTTTTAACCGGTACGCCCACGTCACGTTGACATGTTTACGTCCGGGGTTATCTCCGGAGCGCGTTAAATCATGTCCTCCTACGATAAAACAATAAAAACAGTGTTTACACAAGTGGTCTTCATTAAAACACATTCCATGCTCCCATCATAATTTATATAAGGTGGGGCCCCAATATGTCTAATAAAAGCCGGGAAAATCACAGTTACGACAATCACAAACATGGATAGGCCATGCAGCTCGCACGGTACTCCAGTGAGTGAATGGTGAAATAGCATGGAGCATCTAGCTATGGCGACGAAAAAATGTAACTTTTAACATGCATTGAAATTTTAACATGCACCATTTTAGAATGCGTGACATCGTTATAATCTGCCATGCTGGCATTGAAATATTGCGAAATCCTCTCATTGATTAGTTTCATTAAACACAATTTTTTATGTGAAATGATCAAAGAAATTAAGTGTTCTTTCCTTTCTTTTAAACGTCATCCTGGCTTAAAAGGCTATATTCATGGTGAGAATAAGCTGTAATTATATAAAGTAAGATTAGAAAAGATGTTTAAAATGAACTTTCTCTAATAATCTTAGCACTATGTACGACTGAAAAAACATGTTCAAAAGTATCAACATAATAAAAAAGGTTTCTCACAGCGGCAGATGAAATACAATCTAAAAGAATAAAGAACAATGAATTCTGTCAAGATGAACATTTTGTAGGATTTTCTCTAGAGAGTAAAATTGACGTGTAATTTTTAAATGTCCTATTCTGCATTTTGTATAGATGACCTGATTTTCAAAACAGAAGTTATGTTTTTTCAAATAAACTGTTCAATACAAAGATATGGTCTTCTGCCACTTACACAGATCGTAGTCCTTAAAGTTGCATTCCTGAGAGCTGCTTCCACTCCGAAGCGTAAATCGTTTTGGCAGTGCCCGTGTGAGGACCGAGATATTTTGTTTTTTAACTCGTAAAGCATGTCCAGTCCTCCTGCGATAGCAGGACAGTGTTTATACAAGGGGCCTGCATTAATGCAGCTCACGTTGCTTTCATCATACTAATAAGTACAGCATAAGTAAAGACAAAAAGACACATATTACAAAACATTACCTGTCTAAAAACTGAGACTTTTAACTTTAGGTTATTAGTATATTAGGTTTACTATAGTTTTCAGACTTTCAGAAAGAACTCATCAACTTAAAGAATAAAGCACTTATCAATTACATTTATTTTAATCTCAAAAACTCAGTTTTCGTCTAGTATTTATTATTGCACCTGAAATACAAGTACCTGCTCACACTCCTTAGCCAAAACACTAAAACTTTTAGTGCTTTTGTATTTAATATAGTATTTAATAATATTTGACAAATTACTCCATACAAGACAATCAAATTATATACATTCAATTAACACAACATACAAAGTCTAACTTCATCACATGCTTTGATGCACTCATTTCTCTGTCTCTGTTGTTCTCAGTTATCAGTTGTCGGCTATGTAAACGGTGTT
The DNA here is from genome assembly GCF_027580225.2 of Misgurnus anguillicaudatus. Classification (NCBI taxonomy): domain Eukaryota; kingdom Metazoa; phylum Chordata; class Actinopteri; order Cypriniformes; family Cobitidae; genus Misgurnus; species Misgurnus anguillicaudatus. Next base: position 31,908,496 of record NC_073356.2, read on the forward strand.
TTTTTTATAAAGTGTATTAAACTCACAGTACTCTTTACCCAGAATAACATGTACTTCTTCCGTGGTGACAAAGCGGGGTACATGATTTCTTCAATTTATAAAAACACAAGTAAACTTTTTATTGTAAAACAGTCAAATAAAATAGTAAGACTAAAGACATAGGCTAACTGATGATCCTTACATTTGAAATACCCGCACAAAATCGTCTAGGTATATTCTTAAAGCGACGTTGGTTTTATTACACCATAATATAAGAATAATAAATCAGTATATACTATAAAGATTCACTTTGCTATCATTTCCAACTAATGTTGATTTATTGTGTTGTACTCAAAACATCTGAACTTTAGTCAGCTTTTTGGGGGGCTGAGCATTAATTTACTTTTTAAAGATTCCAACATCTAGTTGATTTTTAACCCTTACCTATACATGTTGCTTGGCTCACTGTAAACCCGGCATGCTTACCGTTATGTTTACCTTTAAATGACAGAGAATATAATAGCACTTACCCCATAAAAACAAAAAATGTCATCACAGAAAACAGTAACAAACCATCTGGTTAATCGAGTGTTGTAGAACAACGGGTGAAATCTATGTGTTAGTTCAGATTAAAAATACCTCGCTTTATTATATACAGCTCCACAAGGCAAAACAAAGATCTCACGTAAAGATAACTATTAGGGCTGAAACTAAAAACCCTCATATTAGCTGTGTACATTATGAAACTGATTTTATTTCACCTGTTTTACAAGTTAAGAAAAATTTAAGCGTTAAGCAAGAATTCCTTTTTCTATGGGTGCGTAGAGCAGAGAGAATGATAGAGAAAATACCGGGAAAGACCTTTCCCACTGACACTTTAATATTCTATAGCTTCATAACTTGCACCGATGACTATGTGATGAGGGGCGTGTGAATTGCTGTGTTTAGAGGGGACGGGTCAGGATTTTTAGGTTACAAATCAGAGCCTGAAACTTAGAGCTCTCACACCTCAGATACGACGCTCTGGCATGTTCATTTAGCGGCAAATTTGAAGGCTACTTTCAGGAATTCTCCATTAAATTGTTTAAAGCAAAGTTTTTAACACGGCATAGCTCAACTGTGCAGGATTCAAGGAGTTGCAGACGCTATTTTTGATGACGGTGCAAGCACGACCGGAAGATTAACAAAATAAGGGAGAGACTTGTGGACATACATCGTGTAAAGTTGTCTACGACGCTGCGGATTCTTGAAAGGAGAGAACAAATGTCACTTGAGCGTGATCACAAACGCAAGATGCCGTGCGTGTGCGGTCCTCCAGTTTTTGGGGAGGTGCTTTCGGAGCACTGCAGGAGTGAGCTTGTTGGTATTTTTTGTGCGGTGGTGTCTGCGGGTGCTGATGTGTGCTTGCCGCAAAATTACTGCGAAACTGATGCCGTGCGCGTAACCAACCTCAAGAAAAAAACAGATGTCGTGAAAAGTCTGGACAAATCTTTTGATAAGATGGTTCAAGTGTCTGTTAACGCTGATGAACCGATCAATGTGTTCATCAAAAAAGCCCTAGATGCTATGTATGAATGTGATGATGAGGAGGAGTTTGACATTGCTAACATCCTCCTCATGTCTGCATATGTAATAGATGTATGTGTTGCCGTAGCGACAAAGAAGGACCAAATCAATGTGCGTGAAATTGTTGAAATTGCTGCTGACTTTCTGATCGACAAGAGTCTTGGCACATGCCTACACTTTCTATTGTATCTAGACAACATCATAACCTTTGGTGATGATTGAAAACAATGCGAGTTCCTGGGACACCTCGTACACCTGAAAAAAACATTCACTTTTTTCACGACCTACCTTTAAACATTTGAACATGGTCTTTTAATTTTTCTTCACCTTCTTCACATCTCATGGCTGCTTATTTGATAAGTTCTGGTTTCAGCTCTTAGAAAGTTCGTGATAAACGTTTGTGTGAAATGTTACCACTACATTCGGTCATTTGGACTTGTAAACATCTTGTTCATACAAAGTGTGACACTTATTATGTTATGTAAAAATAAAAGTGACTTGCATCAGTATGAAAAACTAAATCCGTATGCATGACCTGATACAAATTTGGTGATTTTGTAACTTAGTGATTTTTACATAGACACGTCAGTTACTTTGCATAACCTGTATAACTCTATGAAACGTGTCCTTCAATAACTGAATCATGCCAACATTTTTACTCAAGACTTTCAATACTTATCAGGACAATTTTAAGCACATTACAATATACCATCATTTATTTACCATTCGTAAAACATGCGTAGTTGCAACACTACCATTCAGTTAGACTTTACATTTCTAGACTGTGTTTTTTCTCAAAGGTTGCTTATATTTACAGACAACACACTACACCTAAGTGTATCTTAACAATGGCAAACAGGAATACCAACGTTTGCAAACAAGTGTAGTTAAGCACTTTGATTTTTGTCATAATTCACAGAAAGCAACAGTGAATCATTTCTGATGTATTTCTTTTACTTGCTGAGAAATAAAATCTTGTTTCACTTTAAACATCTGCGTGATTTGTTTTCTTTGTAAGTGTAAACTTTATGTCAGTGACTTTGTAATTCAGTTGGTTTTGTTTCTATAGGTTAAGTAACATTTGTCAAACTCTTTATCGCTTAAGTTACTGTGCAGTTAAGTGTTAGATAGTTAACTTTTTAATTACTTCAGAAAATAATAAAGTACATCTCAGATCCCCTGACAGTTAGCACATCATACATGTTGGTAATCTCTTGAAAATTGTTGCTAGACGATTAAGGGAACACAGCAACACAGTGAAGTGTGTTTTAGATTTACTTACTAAAACCTTCACCGTGATACAGTAAATATAGGAAAAATTTAATGTTTGAATATGTAAATTCATCAATTCCATAGAAAATATACGCCAAACGTCTACAGCATAATAAAGATTGTTTAGCTTTAACTTAGTAATCCTTTCAACATAATGCGGTGTACCTAAGTATGCAGTTGCAATGCTATGAAACAGAGCAAGACAAAACAGGAACATGTGTTTGTTTGTTAAAAACCTTGTAAATTAAGATGCAAACATCTACAACTTAGTAATGGTTGAAATAGTTTGGACACATTTAAAATCGGTACCAATAGATTTAAAACATCTATATTGTGTTGAAGTTGTATCTACCTGGTTTTAGCATTTCAGTACCGTTTCTTAATGTCAGTTCAGTCAGAACAACTTTTGTCATACACAATTGTTTAAAGATTAGAATAAACAACTTGCGTCTAAAATACGTCAACAACCCCTACAAACGTGACACGTCATTTATACAAACTAACAGTTTATACAATGTACTAGTTGAGCATTAATAGTATATCTTGCAACTGTTTTTACTACTTGAGCTCATGTGCGTATATTTTTTAAAAGTTTTCCAGATAGATGAAATCACTATTGTGTGAGGTCTTCAAAAAGATTTATGTTTCTAAACATTTAGGCTTGTGATGTGATTATAACTGTTTGTTAGAAACACTGGGTACAGCTTGCTGTTTTTAAAAATCGAGGGGCCATATACAATTTACGTTAAAGTTGGTTCTCTTTTGAGTAGTTTCTCTGCAATGTCATCGTTTAGAACACGCGCAACATATGTTTGATATAAATCTTGTTACGACTATAATATTCTTGATGGTTGAAACAAAGATAGTACTTGTACACCGACGCATACTCTTTGGACCATTTAAAGGTAAAATGCTTCATCATTCTTGTAAATGTTAGCACCCCGACATTTTCTGAGGCTTTCTATAAAAATCTAGACCGAAGTAAAACAGTTTGCACACTCTTATAGTGAAACATTTTGATGATGATGTAGACGAAATAATAAATTGATGACATTAAGACAGAGAAGCCATAGGTTTTGAGTGTAAATGGTTGTTTTTATGAGACCAGAGCAAACACTCTGTGCATGAAGATCTTAACAATCGTTACTTTGTAGATATTCTAGATAAATCAGAGAACGAGTTGAGACAGTAATCGCAATGTGTTGTGCACTTGAATCCTGAAAACGTGAAATCTGACAATTTCTGTTTGCATAAATTAGTGTAATGAGTTAAACTAAAATAAACCAAAACAAAAAACTTTTGCCATGTATGGCTGATTAAAGATTGGAATAAACAGTTGTGCCAAAATACTTTAACAAACACCTGAAAGATGAAACATCATATCATCATCATATGACAAAACTATAAGTGACGATTGTACTAGTAAAACATTATGAGTTTTCTTACTACTGTTTTTACAATTTGAACTCGTCTGTACATCATTTTACAGTTTTCAGTTAAACGAAATCAGTATAGTGTTTGAGGTGTTGAAGGGCTCTTGTTTGGATTATAAACCTTCAGATTGTGGCATGATTACAGTTTACCCCTGTTAAACCAGCACTCACTCTTGGGCACAATTAAAAGTAAAATGTATCATAATTCCGTGTAAATGTGAGTTTCTGAAACTTTCTATAAAAATGAATGGTGTAAACTAAAAAAATATGACATAAAGTATAGCAAATAACGGATAAGTAATAAATACATTGATGGCATTAAGACAAAGGTTTCAAAGGTTTATGAAATCTGAGAAAGATATACAGAAGAAAGTTGACAGGAACAGATCAAAACTATGAAAACAAAAGATTGTCTAAATAAAAACAGCAAAGACATAGGTCTGGTGAAAGTGTTCAGATGAATAACGTTCCTGGTTTGTTTGCGGGGACCAGTGTGATAAGTAAAAAATGTATACTTTCGGAAACTAAAAAACCATAGACTGTAAAAAAATATGGACGTAGTGTCCGTGACGTCACCCATTGGTTTGTGAAGATCGCTTTTGAAGCTTAAAGTAGGCGTTGCCTGCCGTCGCCATCTTGGCAGCGCGTCCCTGCGAATTACTCGCGGAAAACCGAAAATGGGTAAAGAGGCGGGACATGGGTGAAGCTGAGGTGAAACCACGCCCGCCTAGCGCGAGTCTAGTGACAGCAGTGGCTGTTCAACCGACACTCATGTGGCAACGCCATTAATTATGAAGACTTTTAAGGCTTAATATAATTTAAACGGATGAGTTACAAAAAAATTCACCCCCCTCACAGTTGTCACGAAGAGCAAAATTAGCTATATAGGCCAAAAACACTTTTTGTACCAGGCTGTAAACATATTATTTTCTACTGTAAAGTTGGCCATTTTTAACATGGGAGTCTATGGGAATTGACTCCCTTTTGGAGCCAGCCTCAAGCGGCCGGTCGATGAATTGCAGTTTAAGTCACTTCCGTGTTGGCTTCATTAGAGAGATCGGAAGGTTGCCCCTCGTAAAAAACTAGCAACGTTTTGATGGTTCACTGTTGCTTTCTGTGAATTATGACAAAAATCAAAGTGCTTAACTACACTTGTTTGCAAACGTTGGTATTCCTGTTTGCCATTGTTAAGATACACTTAGGTGTAGTGTGTTGTCTGTAAATATAAGCAACCTTTGAGAAAAAACACAGTCTAGAAATGTAAAGTCTAACTGAATGGTAGTGTTGCAACTACGCATGTTTTACGAATGGCAAACAAATGATGGCATATTGTAATGTGCTTAAAATTGTCCTGATAAGTATTGAAAGTCTTGAGTAAAAATGTTGGCATGATTCAGTTATTGAAGGACACGTTTCATAGAGTTATACAGGTTATGCAAAGTAACTGACGTGTCTATGTAAAAATCACTAAGTTACAAAATCACCAAATTTGTATCAGGTCATGCATACGGATTTAGTTTTTCATACTGATGCAAGTCACTTTTATTTTTACATAACATAATAAGTGCCACACCCTGCATGAACAAGATGCCCACAAGTCCAAACGACCGAATGTAGTGGTAACATTTCACACAAACGTTTATCACGAACTTTCTAAGAGCTGAAACCAGAACTTATCAAATAAGCAGCCATGAGATGTGAAGAAGGTGAAGAAAAATTAAAAGACCATGTTCAAATGTTTAAAGGTAGGTCGTGAAAAAAGTGAATGTTTTTTTCAGGTGTACGAGGTGTCCCAGGAACTCGCATTGTTTTCAATCATCACCAAAGGTTATGATGTTGTCTAGATACAATAGAAAGTGTAGGCATGTGCCAAGACTCTTGTCGATCAGAAAGTCAGCAGCAATTTCAACAATTTCACGCACATTGATTTGGTCCTTCTTTGTCGCTACGGCAACACATACATCTATTACATATGCAGACATGAGGAGGATGTTAGCAATGTCAAACTCCTCCTCATCATCACATTCATACATAGCATCTAGGGCTTTTTTGATGAACACATTGATCGGTTCATCTGCGTTAACAGACACTTGAACCATCTTATCAAAAGATTTGTCCAGACTTTTCACGACATCTGTTTTTTTCTTGAGGTTGGTTACGCGCACGGCATCAGTTTCGCGGTAATTTTGCGGCAAGCACACATCAGCATTTGCAGATATTACCGCATAAAAAATATTAACCAGCTCACTCCTGCAGTGTTCTGAAAGCATTTCTTTAAAAACTGGAGGACCGCACACGTACGGCATCTTGCGTTTGTGATCACGCTCAAGTGACATTTGTTCTCTCCTTTCAAGAATCCGCAGCGTCGTAGACAACTTTACACGATGTATGTCCACAAGTCTCTCCCTTATTTTGTTAATCTTCCGGTCGTGCTTGCACCGTCATCAAAAATAGCGTCTGCAACTCCTTGAATCCTGCACAGTTGAGCTATGCCGTGTTAAAAACTTTGCTTTAAACAATTTAATGGAGAATTCCTGAAAGTAGCCTTCAAATTTGCCGCTAAATGAACATGCCAGAGCGTCGTATCTGAGGTGTGAGAGCTCTAAGTTTCAGGCTCTGATTTGTAACCTAAAAATCCTGACCCGTCCCCTCTAAACACAGCAATTCACACGCCCCTCATCACATAGTCATCGGTGCAAGTTATGAAGCTATAGAATATTAAAGTGTCAGTGGGAAAGGTCTTTCCCGGTATTTTCTCTATCATTCTCTCTGCTCTACGCACCCATAGAAAAAGGAATTCTTGCTTAACGCTTAAATTTTTCTTAACTTGTAAAACAGGTGAAATAAAATCAGTTTCATAATGTACACAGCTAATATGAGGGTTTTTAGTTTCAGCCCTAATAGTTATCTTTACGTGAGATCTTTGTTTTGCCTTGTGGAGCTGTATATAATAAAGCGAGGTATTTTTAATCTGAACTAACACATAGATTTCGCCCGTTGTTCTGCAGCACTCGATTGGCCGGGTGGTTTGTTGCTGTTTTCTGTGATGACATTTTTTGTTTTTGTGGGGTGGGTGCTGTTGTATTCTCTGTCATTTAAAGGTAAACATAACGGTAAGCATGCCGGGTTTACAGTGAGCCAAGCAACATGTATAGGTAAGGGTTAAAAATCAACTAGATGTTGGAATCTTTAAAAAGTAAATTAATGCTCAGCCCCCCAAAAAGCTGACTAAAGTTCAGATGTTTTGAGTACAACACAATAAATCAACATTAGTTGGAAATGATAGCGGAGTGAATCTTTGTGGTATGTGCTGATTTATTGTTCTTCTATTGTGGTGTAATAAAACCAACGTCGCTTTAAGAATATACCTAGACGATTTTGTGCGGGTATTTCAAATGTAAGGATCATCAGTTAGCCTATGTCTTTAGTCTTACTATTTTATTTGACTGTTTTACAATAAAAAGTTTACTTGTGTTTTTATAAATTGAAGAAATCATGTACCCCGCTTTGTCACCACGGAAGAAGTACATGTTATTCTGGGTAAAGAGTACTGTGAGTTTAATACACTTTATAAAAAAAACACCGTTTACATAGCCGACAACTGATAACTGAGAACAACAGAGACAGAGAAATGAGTGCATCAAAGCATGTGATGAAGTTAGACTTTGTATGTTGTGTTAATTGAATGTATATAATTTGATTGTCTTGTATGGAGTAATTTGTCAAATATTATTAAATACTATATTAAATACAAAAGCACTAAAAGTTTTAGTGTTTTGGCTAAGGAGTGTGAGCAGGTACTTGTATTTCAGGTGCAATAATAAATACTAGACGAAAACTGAGTTTTTGAGATTAAAATAAATGTAATTGATAAGTGCTTTATTCTTTAAGTTGATGAGTTCTTTCTGAAAGTCTGAAAACTATAGTAAACCTAATATACTAATAACCTAAAGTTAAAAGTCTCAGTTTTTAGACAGGTAATGTTTTGTAATATGTGTCTTTTTGTCTTTACTTATGCTGTACTTATTAGTATGATGAAAGCAACGTGAGCTGCATTAATGCAGGCCCCTTGTATAAACACTGTCCTGCTATCGCAGGAGGACTGGACATGCTTTACGAGTTAAAAAACAAAATATCTCGGTCCTCACACGGGCACTGCCAAAACGATTTACGCTTCGGAGTGGAAGCAGCTCTCAGGAATGCAACTTTAAGGACTACGATCTGTGTAAGTGGCAGAAGACCATATCTTTGTATTGAACAGTTGATTTGAAAAAACATAACTTCTGTTTTGAAAATCAGGTCATCTATACAAAATGCAGAATAGGACATTTAAAAATTACACGTCAATTTTTACTCTCTAGAGAAAATCCTACAAAATGTTCATCTTGACAGAATTCATTGTTCTTTATTCTTTTAGATTGTATTTCATCTGCCGCTGTGAGAAACCTTTTTTATTATGTTGATACTTTTGAACATGTTTTTTCAGTCGTACATAGTGCTAAGATTATTAGAGAAAGTTCATTTTAAACATCTTTTCTAATCTTACTTTATATAATTACAGCTTATTCTCACCATGAATATAGCCTTTTAAGCCAGGATGACGTTTAAAAGAAAGGAAAGAACACTTAATTTCTTTGATCATTTCACATAAAAAATTGTGTTTAATGAAACTAATCAATGAGAGGATTTCGCAATATTTCAATGCCAGCATGGCAGACCACAACGATGTCACGCACTCCAAAACGGTGCATGTCAAAATCTCAACGCATGTTAAAAGTTAAATTTTTTCGTCGCCATAGCTAGATGCTCCATGCTATTTCACCATTCACTCACTGGAGTACCGTGCGAGCTGCATGGCCTATCCATGTTTGTGATTGTCGTAACTGTGATTTTCCCGGCTTTTATTAGACATATTGGGGCCCCACCTTATATAAATTATGATGGGAGCATGGAATGTGTTTTAATGAAGACCACTTGTGTAAACACTGTTTTTATTGTTTTATCGTAGGAGGACATGATTTAACGCGCTCCGGAGATAACCCCGGACGTAAACATGTCAACGTGACGTGGGCGTACCGGTTAAAAGTTCAACGCGACGTGGGCGGTCGGTTCAAAAGTTCAACACGACGTGGGCGGTCGGTTCAAAAGTTCAGCGCGACGTGGGTGGTCCGGTCAAAGGTTAGCTCCTCCCCGGAGGTCAAAGGTTCACGACGTGGGTGGTCCGGTCAAAGGTCACCCCTCCCTCGCAGGTCAAAGGTCAGCCCCTCCCTCGCAGGTCAAAAGGTCAGCCCCTCCCCGAAGGTCAAAAGGTTAGCCCTCCCCTGAGGTCAAAAGGTTAGCCCCTCCCCTAAGGTCAAAGGGCACCATCAATCATTTTTATGTGACAATATGGCCCCTATATTTACTACTCACACATTACATTACAGTAATTTGGATCAAGCCTGTCTTGAGCATTTGGCTGTAGATTTTCATCCACCTCTTTGACCTCTCTGTGGGTACTCTTGTCTACAAGATCTTCTTTTTCCTTGCTGTCTGTCCTGCTCCATGTTGAATTTGCCAGTGTTTACACCCCCACTTTTACAGTATATCTACTGTAATGACCAGTTGTGGTTACCACTACACTGTAAAAAATAAATTGTTGGCTCAATGAATTATTTTTTAGTAACTAGTTCCACAGAAATTTTACGTTCACTCAATTTCTGACTCCAAAGTGTTACCTGGATTGTTGTTTTTTAGTTGGCCCAAACTTGACTCAAATATAAAAAAGTATGTTTGCTCAACTAGCTTTATAGTTCATTCAACTAAAATGTTTTAATCAGTTGAACTTACAGCAAAGACTCTGTCAATTAAAATGTAAGTATTTACTCAATGTTTTATGTGTTACTTCAATTAATATTTATTATTTGGAAATTTATAATAATTTTTTTATTATTTATTAAATTTATGCTGGTGTTGTTAACAAAATAATTAACTTCAGTCACATAAAAACAAAAACTTTATTCACTTATCATACAGACTGAACATACAAAATTAAGTCTTTTTTTAAATAGAAGGCATAAAACAGTCCAAAAAGCACTCCAAAGTCAGTCAGAACATCTGCAGGGCCATATGTAAAATCAATTAGCAATAAAGAGTATTTTATCATGTGTGGTTACACATAATTTATATGTTTGTACAAACACACATTTGATTTCTGTAGTTCTCAAAATCCATAAACTGTATATTGCCGGAATGAAAATACAAAGGTTTACCAAATAGTTCAGTGATTAACCATTAAGATCAGTTGGATTTAGTGCTGGTCAAATGTATTTACGCAAATGAGATGAGAAGCATATCAAAAGTATTGTGAGCATTGCATTGTGAAAGACAATTACTTGAAATGCATTTCTTTGATGACACAATGATTAAGTGTGGTGAAAAAGTGAATGTATAATATTATGTGTTGTACTAAGTCAATTGAACATGTGATTAAATGTTTGGAAAAACTGACTTTTTGATGATCTGCTATGAGTTTTGTACTAACAGTTGTGAGGTTTTACCACATACTTGTGAAAATAGTACCAAAGCGAATAAAAAAAAACTGTAAATGTTTTCCAATGCAAGAAAGTCAGATCTTGGTGACACTACCTGAAAATACTTAAGACAGCACTACTATATACTATTTCCACAGCTATTTGAAAAATACAGTAAAGTTATACATTACTGCATTTAGTGAGGTCACTGAGTACAAGACACTGAATATGTATGTTTCATATTTTTACTGCATTATGCTCTTTGCAATTCTAATTTGTTCACAGCATTGTGCAAAAGAAAAAAATACACCCTTATTTACAACAAACATAAACTCACTTTGGCTGTGCACAACTGTAAACAATATTGCACTATATTGGAACTGAACATACAACACACATAGTGCTGTAATCATTCTTGCACGTCCAGACATTCCTCTCTTTCTGGCCACATAAATTCAGAAATTGTTCAATTTAGGAGACATTTTCAGGGGGAAAAAGATTACCAAAAATAATTTTGACAACTAGTTCAACAATTTTGTATGTAATGACTCAATCAATGAAATGAGGACTATTAGATTTATATGGAATGACTATTCAGCATTCACAAGTATAGTTAATTTTGACTGACATGACATAAGCAAATGACAATGTTATAAAACAGCAGAGAATTGTTTGAAAGCAATTGATGCATGTCCAAAAGCTTTTGCAATTTGTTCGAAGGAATGAGAAACTGCTACTATGATGTGCACAAATTACTAATTAATGTTTTGTAGGTTGAACTAACTGTTGTGCAAATGTAAATAGTGATGTGAGAAATGCACCAAAGCGACTGAGAAAAACTGTAATACATTTTGATCAACATGACATAAGCAACTGGTAATGTAGGAAAAAGCAGAGAATTGTACTTAATCATTTGCATGGATGTACCAAAGCATTTGCAACTTGTTCAAAGAAATGAGAAACGGCTTTTTTGATCTGCACAAGTGACACAATGATATGAGAATTGAACAGGTAGTTTTGAGAATTTTAATTCTGATCTGAGAAATGTACTAAAGCGACTGAGAAAAACTGTAATAATGTTACCTTTGATTACACACTAAATTATAAATATCACAAAGTTAGTGAAACTTGACACTTAAGAAGCAAATCTTCAGCCCAGATCTACAACTACAAGCACATTCTCTGCCTCACACTTTTTGCAAAACAAAAGTCTACACACACTTCTATGAAGTGTACAAAATACACTTCTCTATATTGGTTACTGAAAACACATTGCTAAACAATGTAAAAATAAACATAAGACAGGTTTCATTTCCAAGAAACCACGTGAGGCAAGGCTTTACAGCCACACCTGCATCACCCATACTAGGTTGGTTATTTTGTAAAATAGTTTCTAGTTTGAGTGCCACCTAGTGGTAAAATGGTATAGTATAATATGGAGCATTTGCATAAGAGAGGTAATGACCAGAGGTAATGACCAAGACCAGCATGCTTAAGTTAGATAAATGTGTTATACAAGTGTTTGCACAAAACTACTTTTAGTCCTATGCACAACTATACATGCATTATAAAATATAAAACTGAAAAATAAATGCTGATCGCTGCATGGATGTTCGCCTTTTGTTAGGTGGACATTTGGTGATTTGAATAAAATAAAAGTAAAATCAACAACGTAAGTATGGTAATGAAAATGTATAGGCTACAATATATTTACTACATATTATACAATATATTAAATAGAGCTGGGCATAGACTAATCTAGATTAATCTTATACAAAATAAAAGTTATTTTTTGCATAACATATATTTGTGATGTGTGTAATTATTATGTATATATAAGTACACACACATTCATTCATGTATGTATTTAAAAAACATTTACATGTGTATATATATTTATTTATATTTTTATATATTCTAAATTATATATAAATTAAAAAACGATATTTAAATAAAACATTGTGTGTGTGTGTGTGTGTGTGTGTGTGTGTGTGTGTGTGTGTGTGTGTGTGTGTGTGTGTGTGTGTGTGTGTGTGTGTGTGTGTGTGTGTGTGTGTGTGTGTGTGTGTGTGTGTGTGTGTGTGTGTAAATATACATAATATTTACACACACCACAAACTCATATATTATTTACTTTTACTTTGTATGAGATTAATCTATGCCCAGCCCCAATATTAAATAATGCAATATATTTACTGTTATATACATATACATACAATTCTAGTTTTTTGCTTCACCAGTTGCAGAATAGGCCTATGTTAAGACTAGAACTGTGTTTATGACTTGATAACACTTGATTAATTATTATAACATACAATGGAATATTACGTTTTATGATTTCTGTTTTGTGTATATGTCAATGACACTGAATTAGTTGAGAGGAAAATTTAATATGTCGTTATTTTATTTTATTGTCTTGCAATAAACTTGAACATGAAAGTGATTGTGTGTCGTCTTGTGGAGCTCCTGTTCTCATCTTTAAGGCTGAATAGACTGCTAAAAAGATATAAACTGGTACTGTAAAGAATTCCTAGATTAGTTGTATGTATTGTATCATCTTGGCTAAGCATTTATAATAGGCCTATGCTTTATGTGTCTACTTGGCTCTTTTAGAAACTTGGCTTTTTCCGAGACAGCAGGGAAAATCTAAAAAATTTCCTTTAGGGACATCTGGGAATTAATTTACAAAGTTTAAATACTGTACAATTAAAGAAAACTGCTATTTTGATGTGTATATAATATAGTTGTATATATAGTTTTTGATTCGTTTTTTATAAGTCTATGTTTATCTAAGTTTGGGTTTGCTAGTCTCTGTATCTGCTTTGAAATTTTTTAAAGCCACCTTTCAGAATGATGAAAATATCAGTGTTTGTTGGATGGATACGCTTTTGTGGGCTTTAAAAATGGGGCACTATCTAATGCCATTATAAAGCTGAAGAGCCAGGATATTATTTAATGTAACACCGACTGTGTTTGGCTGAAAGAGGACAGTCATATACATCTATATGGCTTGAGGATGATTAAAATATGGGCTAAATTTCATTTTGGGTAAACAATTATTTGACTCAGTTTTCAGAGATCTTACCCTCATGAGGTGGTATTACATTTTTGAAACATCTTAGTTTTGTGCTTAATAGATATAGCCAAGATAAAATGGCACCTGTTGAGGATACTTAAAATAGTTATTTCGGAAGACAGTTACATCTGTCTCTACGTCACACCATATATGTTTTACGTTTTGTTTTTGCAGAAACAAAACACAAAGGGCACTAAGGGCAAAGCAGTTTATTCCTTAGCAGTTATTAAAAGCCTGAACATCAAAACAAATTGTTATATGGAGTTAAGGTCTCCTGATCGCTAAGCGGCGCCGATAAGCTTCCAGATAAAATGCGTGGAAAACAAACCGCAGAAGAAGCGTAAGGCGTTCAGCCAATGAGCGACGAGATTACTGCCCGCCAGCGAATCAGCGCGTCTCATGTTGAGCCGTACACAAAACCAGCGCCGAGCTTCAGGATCCAAGCGCGTAAGTTGTTTTCTTTTTGTCTGAATACAAATTGATGAACAACTAGCTTTTATGATCAGTGTTATTAATTATAAAGTGTTTGTGAAGGTTGGGAGAAATTGAACATTAAATTATGAAACACGCGAATGCTGTTTTAAGGCATTTGAAAGAGAAACGGAAGATCAGACATACACGACCGAATTACAAAGTCACAGTTTCCAGATAAACAGGCAGTCTCGCCAAATTAATTATATTCATATATAATATAAATATTATGTGCTATCAAGATCTCATTGTCTCGTTTGTCCATCAAGTTAAATCTCGTTGCTAAGGAAAAAACACTCGGGTCCCTGGAAAACACGGTTGCCGCCTAAATGTCATAGTTATGTTATAAATGTTTGTTATTATTATAAAGTAATAGTACATTAAATGTCCTTAAAGGTACATTATTATCCATGTTTAAGACCGTATTATTTAAGAGACTAACGTTACGTGAAATTGTTGTATTTTTTACATTTATTTATCACAACAGAGGACTTTTAAAATGAAATTTAACCTGGTTAAAAACATGATAATATTTGTTAATAAATATCTGTTATTTGTTAGTCACCCCTTTACAGTTTTTTTTTCTCTTTGATATATAGTTCTGCCTTCTTAAATCAAATAAATGCATTTACTATATATCGGTGGTCTATAAAACAGTCCTTGAATTATGGCACACAGAAATATTAAGATGAATATGTTGTTTTTTAGGTACAGAAGGACAATTCTAAGTTGGATATTGACTGTCTTCGACGAATCCATGTTAAAAGTATGTAAATAAAGTGGAACAAGAACAGTATAAAATGTCCTCATGCTTTTACTTAAAAGTATTTTTTTTCTTAAAACATAAATACAATTACACATCACATTTTTTAAAAACACACACACACCATATAATATTAACTTTACCATAACATGTCACAGACTGCTTCACCAGTTGCCATAGCACTTTAATAAATGTATCTGGCCTCTTTGCTTATAATAAAACACATCTACATTGCATACTGGGTGAAATCACAAGCATCCTCTTGTGTTCACAGGTATTGGTGTAGTTGAAATGCTGATCTGACACCTCCTCATTCGTTACTCCCCAGCAAATTCATCCAGCTCCCTTCCGGATGGCCGGAGCAGTGATGGAAAGCATCGTGATCCTGGATGACGATGACGAAGAAGCTTCCTCATCTCCATCTACGTCCTATTCTCAAGCACCAAACTGCCAGCGAGGAACGCCACTTCAGAAACAGCAGCCAAAGCCAACACACATCACACAGTCTCCATTTGCCACCACGAAGAAAGACACTCGAGTCCTACAAGTGGAAAATGAAAAACTGTTTGCAGACGTATGTTTGTTATGTTTTACTTTTAAATTATTTGAAGGATGCTATATTTCAAAGCAACTTACAATACATTCAACATAAATCTCATCCATATGTGATTTCCCTGGAAATTAAACCCATCACTTTTTTTTAGCTAGGACATCCAAATTTCATCTCGGGAAATAAAACTAGTTTTGCATTTTTTCTGGTCCAGTTTTGTTTGTAACACTGGTCTCAAAGAGACATATTATCAGAATTTATTAACATTATTTTGTTTTGTGTTTGTATTTACTGTCTTTGTCCCACTTCAAATCCCAACCACTTAATTCAATCTCTTCACTGATTGGTCCTGTCTAAACTGAACCCTTATCCAGTTTGTGGAACATTGTGCCAAACATGCGGAGGATCATCCGGAGGTCATGACCTACCTGCAGTCCAGATACTCCAAGGCCTTGCCGACCTTCCTGTCATCGGTGGAGTTTCGTAACACTCTGGGCCGCTGCCTCACGCGCGCACAGGCGAACGCAGGCAAAACTTTTGTCTACATTAATGAACTCTGCACAGTTCTTAAACAGCACACGGCTAAGAAACGGACGTCTGTACAGCCCCTTCCTTCTGAGGGGAAAACAGAGGAGAAGAGCAATGGAGATGTAAAACAGGAGGAACAGGGTAAAGGAGAAGAGGAGAAACCGGAGGAAGAAAAGAAAACTAAAAGGGCTTCAAGGAGACAGGTATTAGATGATCTTCATCTTTTTTTTTTTTTTTTTACAAGTGACTCTTGCAGGTTAGCATCACACTAGAGGAAGAGCTGATGGAGCATTTACCAGATCTCAACTTTTTGTGTGTGTTTTGATCTCATGTATTATTTAAAGTTTCTTTAATATTTCATTTTTACTTTATTGGTGATAAGGATAATTGTTCAGATGAAATCAGTTCAAGCATTTGATATACACAACTTTTCGAGATGTTACTGTGGGTTCACACCAGACGCAAGTTCGACAATTTGCGCAAGTAGATTACATACAAAGTCAACGCAAAGACGCGATCAGACATGTTCTCGCATGGGACAATGTGACGCGTCTTTGCCCAAGCTGAAAATATTCACATCATGACACGATAAATCCCGCGAGTAATCTAGAGCGAGTAATGCGATGCCCCGCGTTTGGTGTTTACGTAGCATTAGGAACACTTTACTAAAATCTTTCAATCTGAAGGTATATGTCTGAAGACGTTAATGTGATTGTGCAAACATATTAATTTCTTTCTTTAAACAAAAAGGATGTTAAACAATTTTTTAAATAGACTTGGATCACATAATGTCGAAAAAGCAGCTGATAGGAACCCATAATGAGAATTTCTTAAATGTGACCCTAATGCCAAAAATCCTTAGGATACTAAAGAGCACCTATGGTCCAATTCAAGATTTTACATTTCCTTTGATGTGTAAGTGTGTATTAGTACATGTTAACGATATGCAAAAGGTATAAAACAAAAAGTATACGATGACACGAGTTATCATCTCCAACATAAATCTCTTTTCTTGGACTACAAACACACAGATTGTAGGAAACAGTTTACTTCTTGAACTTGTTGATGTGGACAAGACCGACATTGTCATAATTCCTCACGCTTTTTAATCTTTCAAACATGGTAAGGAGAGTCATATTTCTGGATGACGTCAGAGGTATTCAGGTCAATCACATTGTACAGATTACCTGGCCAATCAGGGACACAGCGCTTTTCAGATCGATGAGTTTTGTACAATCATGAGGAAGACAGGGATATCTATGTGGAAAATGTGTTTTTTGGAACATAAACCAAGCGAACACATTGTATTATACTAAATACATAAAATAATGTTGATTTTTAGCAATGAAATAGGTGCACTTTAAGTAAAGATCATGTTTCATGAAGATATTTTGTAAATTTTCTACCATAAATATATATAAGGAACAATTCCCGCACACTATCTGCTTGCTGAAAAAAATTATTTAATGAAAGTTGCCTGATGAAGATCAGTTGATCGAAACGTTGCCACGCAACTTTCATTAAATAATTTTTTTCAGCAAGCAGATAGTGTGCGGGAATTGTTCCTTGTAAATTTTGAGACTTTTTGTCGTCTTATCCTACGCACCTATCTATTGACTTCAGGTGTGCGACGCTAATTTGTTTGAGTACCATAAATATATAAAAATGTATTTATTATGAGTAATATGTGTTGCTAAGGACTTAATTTGGACAACATTAAAGGTGATTTTCTCAATATATTTAGATTTTTTGGCACGCTCATTTTCCAGATTTTAAAATGGTTGTATCTCGACCAAATATTGTCCTATCCTAATAAACCATACATCAATGGAAAGCTTTATTCAGCTTTCAGATTATGCATAAATGACTGATTATGACCAAAGGCCAGGGTCACAAATATTATTTAAAAGTTTCCCAAAGTTAGACCTCAAGAAGCTACTTGATAAAATGACAAGAATACAATTTTGCAAATTCTAAGCAAATGGTGGCTATTTTAGACTACATATAAGGCACTCACTTTCAGAGGCAAATCTTGTCTTTCCTCTCACCTTCTTTCAGATAGCATATCTGGAAAACCTCCTGAAGGTTTATAATGAAGAGATCAAACGGCTTCAGGAGAGAGAGTTGAATCTGGAAGACCTGGAGAAAGAAGACTCCAGTTATATTCAAGAGCACAAACTCAAACGCAAGGTGACACCGTCTATCCATAGTTTATCTCTTAATTGATGGTTACATGCGCTTTAAAAATTGTATTGTCTCATTAAAACATGACTTCTGAATGCTTAGCAACTACATGATGTGACTATTGAGCTTTGTTTGTGTTTTATGAGAACTTGATTTCATCTTATTTTTTCTTTCCGGTCTCAGATGATGAAGATCTATGAGAAACTGTGCGAGCTGAAGGGTTGCAACACACTGACGGGTCGAGTGATCGAACAGAGGATTGTCTACAGTGGCACACGCTACCCAGAGATCAACAAAAAGGTTTTAATGATTTTTAAGTCACTTTTAGCAAAAAAATGACACTTTTATAAGGAACAGTCAAAAAAACATTTACAAAAAAATGTCTTACCATATATAATTTTCTCTTGTCTTCAGATTGAACGCTACATTAACAGCCCTGAAGTTCTTCAAAATCCTCCTGACTACACAGATATGCTAAAGGTCGTGCAACGCGCCAATGATCGTTACAATCTCCTGCTCAGCCGTAAACAGATAACCCAGATGGCTCAGGAAGCGTTCAGAGAAACGGGCAACAAACTGCAGGAGAGACGGCACCTCGACATGGTCTACAACTTCGGCTCCCATCTCACCGACTTTTACAAACCTAGTAATTACACTTAGTTACTGAACTTTTTTTTATCTTACGGAGCAAGAGAGAAAAAAACTAATTTGTGATAATTTGTAAAGTTTTAGCTTGAATAATAAAAGATCTTAGGTGATCTGCTAAGAGCTCCAGACTATAAATGAAGTGTTGCATATGTGATGTGTGACAGCCAGGAAAACTTTCTTTGCAGTTTGCATTTATTACCTTTCACATATTTTTCTGACACTTATCTAAAACCACTTGTGTGTTTCCTGGGACTCAAAGCATGATTTTGGTGGTGGTGTTATTGCAGTGCTCTCCCAGTTGTGCTACCGTAACTATTGAGCATATGCCAGTGTGACCTGCACTCATTTACAAGCAAAGTACCACAAACTTGATTTGATTTGCTCTTAATTGGTTATATTTTGAAAAATTCCTTAATAATTGTTTAGTCATAGCTCAGTGGCACTCTATGGATGTTTCTAGAGAGAATTAGTAGCTGAATTTTACTGTTTTGTCCCCAGCGTTAGACCCTGCACTTTCTGACCAAACGCTGAATCGAAAACTTCGCTCCAATAGAGACGTGGCCCTCAGCAACTTGGAAGAAGTGATCAGTAAATACGCCAACAAACAGGAAGACGTGGAGGTAGAGGAGACGAGGAAGAAGCAAGAGAGAGACAGGCAGAAAAAAGAGGTAAGTGCAGATTTATCTGCAATGCTGAAGGAAAATGTATCCATTAGTAAGTCAATTGAGAGACTTTAGTTGGCCGTGTATATTTATTACCATTCATAAAAATTCAGGGTTCCCTTGTGTCCTTGAAATCCTTGAAAGTTTGTGAATCTTGGGGAAAAAATTCAAGGACCTGGGAAGTTTTTGAAAATGTACATAAATAGATAGATACAGGTAGGATAAAATCATAAAAATTGTAGACTTTTTAAGCACACGTGCTAAACTGTTTGTTTTAAATGCTTATATCTTCTGTATGCGAATGTTGATTCATACCAAAATGCTTTTTTGCATAGTTGTGTTTGACACATGAAAACGTCTCGGGTTACGTATTTAACTGTTGTTCCCTGTGAAGGGAACGAGACGCTGCGTCTCTTTTGCCATACTTGCTGCGTCCCTGTAACACCGTCTTTGGCAATATTTCAGATAGCGATATACTTCCTGGCTCCCGCGTCACCATGTCTTTGTCATTTAGCCTCACCATTGGTTGAATTTGATATACACATTCAGACGCACTTACCCCTGGAGGCGTCCCCAAAGTGTGTGTGCGCAGTGACCCAGCGTGAGTTCCCTCGAAAGGGAACTGTAACAATGTATCTTAAAAGGTAACTCAATGTATCCTTGCTCTCACTTGAAATGTGTCCCCACATTTAGTTCTTGAATTTGAGGGTATTGGACCTAAAAAGTCCTTGAAAGGTCCTTGAATTTGAAGTTAACTAAGGTGTGGGAACCCTGAGAATGGTTGCTTGATGCTGAACTATTGTTGTATATCACGCTAAGAGAATAATATATAATTTGGAGGATCATTCAGCTTAAACAAATAATGTTTAATCTTCGAAAAGATATCCCGCTGCTTCTGTACAAAATCTACTTGCAGTTTTAAATAGGTCTCTCCATTATTCACATTTATAGGGACTTAACGGACAGCAGAGTGACAGCAAAGAAAAAGAGAGCGAGGAGCAGGATAAAAAAGAGGAAGAGGAGGAAGATGATGATGAAGAAGACTGTTCTTCTGATCCTGATATCGAAGAGGAGATCCAAGCCAGCCAGGCACAAGTTGGTCCAGGTAAGATGGGAATAAACTTACATTCACTTACTCTCATGCCAGTTTTATTTTATTGTGTGTGATGACAACATTTTTATTTTTGGGTACCATGTCTAACATTTGTAAAAAAAAATGTGGCTTTGACAATATGTTTAAAACAATATAATTAATGTAATAAATAAAAAATCTCTCTGCTAACATGTTTCAGATGATGATGAAGAGGACGCCGAAGAGGAGCAGGTAAACAACAGTGACAGTGAGCAGCCAATCAACGAGAGCTCTCCTCTGTCAATCAAATCATCTCTCCAGGATACAGAAGAGGATCAGGGTGAGGTGGGCGACGATGACCGGCAGTCTCCGGTCAGCAGCATGAGTGAGGCGGTTACCACGGAAACAACCACAGATGTCGGGGCCGCTAAACAAAGTCCTCTGTCTCCGGAGGCCATCGGTCAATCAGAGGCAGTGGACTCTTTACCTGTCAAGACAGAACTCGATTCCTCAAATCACTTTACACCTGTGTCTAAAAGCACAAGGAACTGCACTGAAATCATTTCCACCAATCAGGACTCCCCAGTCGTCATGAGATCGGCCAATTGCAGCCCGCTACCTCCGAGCCCTGTGTTTATTGACGAGATGGGCAAATACAAGAAGAGGAAACGCACTTCAAAAGAGAGAAACGACGCTGCATACAATGGGAACGACACACGGGACAGCAGCAGGTAAGCAGGATACAACTTAAACTGAGAAATTTGTTTTTATAACTTTAAACATAAACTACTTGCGAAATAAAGAAACAAAACATAAACGTGCAATGATATTTAGCATTTTTATATTTACTAATGGCTAAAAAATCATCACCATCATAGTTGACCAAGTACATAAAAATGTTTAAAGCAAGAGGTTAAAAAAAGTATTGCTGTTGTTGTCAGTTACTGTGATATACCTCTGGATATGGGTGTATACTCCAGCCCTGAACGTGTGGATTTAACCAGGGCGACAACTCCAACTCAGGACAAGATCAACAGCTTAAGACTCACACCCCCACCCAAGAAAAATAAGGTAAATGTTTGTGTGTGTGCCCATTTTAACTTGCAGATATTGACTCTAATCGCGCTTTCATCTGTGGAAAATTAGTTTCTTTAAATATAGTGAACTAAGGATCTGCTACTTAAATGTTGTAACTATTTTAGCAGCAAATAGAATGATTTAAACAGCTCTGAAATAGCAGATTTAAGCCCGGAGTATAGTTAGTTTTTTATGTGTATACACACAATGCAACGCACAGTTTTGCAAAGCATAATTTGAGATGTTTTACATAATTTACATGTCAAATAAAAATTAAAAAGTTTGCGCAGTTACAAAAATCTGATGGTGTGCGTACTATTGCCTCACCCGCATTGTATGCGGACCCTCGTGTATGCGTAAAAACTGAACTATACTTCTGGCTTTAGGGGGCTTGCACCGCTTTTACGCCAACGTATGTTTTCAATGGTTTCCAATGGAAGTGCAGCATTTTTCAAAAAAGCTGGCTTTTTTTTCCAAGTTGAAAAATATTCAACTTTGAGTGAAAGCTCAGCTCGTCAATGTCAGTTCTCACACAGCCGTCCAATCACAGTGGAGGAGGAGGGGTGGGATAAATATCACAACAACCAACCGGTGCATCGCTCAACGACTTTTTTCCGTTGTATTTTTTACATACAGACAACGTTGTCAAAATGTTCCCCATTCACACGAATCTGCAGAAACTAATAAAAATTTGTTTTATATATGCCAGGTCAGTAGTTTGTGATGTCACACGATGTCTGAACACATCTAACACGTAGGCACATGCCGTCACTGTTTTCACAAACTCGCATCTTTGTAGTTTTCACAGAGATGATAACATAGTTTTCAAAAACGTTTGTGCTTTCAGGCTCCCAAAATGCTTTTTAAATGAACATCCAAAATTAATCTCTATTGTTAAAAACGGTGTAATGTAAAATAGGGATGAACCGAATGTTCGTTAACTGAAACTATTTTGATGAAAAAACAGAAAAAAACATCTTTCTAAGACAAATGCTTCAGACATGCATTCCACTTTTTTGAAAAAGGTTCATTTTCCAGCTCCCCTAGGGTTAAACATTTGAATCTTACAATTTTGAAATCCATTCAGCTGATCTCCGGGTCTGGCACTAGCACTTTTAGCATAGCTTAGCATAATCCATTGAATCTGATTAGACCATTAGCATCACGCTCAAAAAGGTTTGATATTTTTTCTATTTAACACTTGACTCTTCTGTAGTTACATCGTGTACTAAGACAGACGGTAAAATAAAAGTTGCGATTTTTTTTATGCAGATATGGTTAGGAACTATACTCTCATTCTTGCATAATAATCAAGGACTTTGCTGCCGTGCCATGGCTGCGGGGGGCGCGGTGGTGTTGCGCACTGCCTGAGAGTAGTACCCTGCCATTAAAAGTAACCAAGGGGACTATTGTCGGGCAGTGCGTGGTGTCACTGCGCCTCCTGCAGCCGTGTTGCATCAGCAGAGTCATTGATTATTACGCCACTTTGAGAGTATAGTTCCTAGCCATATCTGCCTAGAAAATCACAACTTTACATTTTTCGTAGGACTTGGTACACAATGTAATTACCGAAGAGTCAAGCTTTAAATAGGAAAAATACTGAAACTCTTTGGTTTTTTTGGCACGATGCTAATGATCTAATCAGATTCAATGGATTGTGCTAAGCTATTCTAAAATCTCATCTGAATGGATTTCAAAATGGTAAGGATCAAATGTTTAACTCTAGGAGAGCTGGAAAATGAGCATATTTTCCAAAAAAGTGTAATGTCCCTTTAACCTAACCTATTGCAGTGATATTTTCAGTCTAGTGTTATTTCGGTATTTTATAAACTACTGTTATTTATTTTTTTCACAGGTGAACAAGGCAACTCAGTGTGACCCAGAGGAAGTGATTGTTCTTTCTGATTCAGATTGAGCTTTAGAGTCCTATTCCTGCTCCAATAGTGCCTGCCAATGTGAACATAAAACCAATTTTATTTCATGTTTTTGGGAACTGATTACACTTGCAATGCAACATGTTTTATACAGGGAAAATGCCATTTCATTGTTCATTTGGGCTCTTTTGAGGTATTTTTGTACATTTGGAAATGAGTTTCACCTCTAAATATTCTTATTCCAAGGGTTTGTCTTGTATTTTATTTATGGCTTTAATGGAGGGTTTGATAGCAAACCTCAGTTATGCCAAGAGGGATAATGGGAAAATTTTTCCCTGCTCAAATCAATAAAAACTCTGATTTTATGTAAAGTGTTTGATTTATTTGTTGATAAGTTTGGTTGTGTGAACGGTGTACCGTGGATTGTTGAAGTCTCACTAAAAATAGCTTCAAGTACGAGCTATGTGATTGCTTGTTCAAACATTTATTAATTTAAGTTTACAAAAACAAAAGCTTTACATATACCTTTCTTCACAGTCCTTAATGCTGTGATAACAATCAAAACCTACTGACTCAATATAATAAAGAGTGTTCTAGAGGTAAGATTGTGAATTGCAACCAACGGCTCACACAACGTATCACTCCTCCTTTGAAACGCATAGAGAAGTAGCCGCCACAGGACAAACATGTTATCGTTTGAGACAACGTAGTGACAAAACGCCCTATAATAATTTAGTTTGTCAATTTAGGGTTACTGTAGAAACACGGCGACTTCCATGTAAAGTGCACTTTATACTTCTGCGTCAATTGTACGGCATAGCCTACGCAGAGACGCAAACCCTACGAAGAAGCCTGATTCGCACCTCTCCCAAAATGTAACAACGCGCCAATGCTACGCAGACCGCAAGCGTGGTCATTGGTCTGCTAGAACCCCTCCCTCAGCTCAAAAAGATCTGCGTTGCATTTCCGCGCACACATTTCTGCTTGCAACGGTGAAAACAATAATGGACAATGTTGAGGAGCTATATTTAACAACTTGGGTTGCAACAAAAGTCACTACTGATGCATCCCCATAACACAATTCGTTGCTTCTTTGGCCTACATACTGTAATATGGTCGTGGACATTGCCTACTAGCGATTTGCATGTGTAATTGCACGTCGACATGAACAATGATGCAGACGTATGAATAAAATTCATGCATAGCCTACGGCGTATAGGCTACGGCATAGGCCCTATGCAAAGGTATAAATTGCACTTAAGGGAACCCGCGGTGTATGTAGATAAAAACGACTCATTCTAAGGTAATAAAAACAATACAGTTCATTATGTAGGGTCTTTATACACCACTGATAATAAAGTTATGTATTTTACATTACATTTCTGGCAAGATATCCTTCAAAAAGTTACACAATGCACCTTTAAGATGCAGAGCTTCCAACTTAAAATCAGAAAGGGATACAATTTTAAGTTACTTTATTTACTTCTGCCAAAATGAGTAGATTGTGTCATTCAATTTCCAAAAGTAGATCAGATTCAACACAATAAATGAAATAATTGTATTTTTAGTACACAATACAGACGTGTCTAACCAGATTACTCAATAAGCAAGCACTGAATCATGCTTTTCATTCTCATCACTGATATTTTTGAGTCTATTTTGAAACCTTATTCTCACTTTACTTACTAGTCTGAAATATAAAAGAAACTGAAATGTGTGGATAAGCAACAGCTATATGATTCTCTATAGTTCAGATAATGTTTTATCATAAGATATTGTAAATATGTAAAAGTCTGAGGTATCTGGTTCTCACAGGAAACGTTATTTAAATCGAGCATCCACTCTACATGCCACCTAAAACATCAATCACAGAGGCAGTCATATCAGGAGAACAGATCCAAATCTAAGCAACATCATTTATATGTCTACTGAATTACTTTCATCTCTCTTACACTCTTCATAGTTCACTCAGACATTCACACTCATTTGGCATTTGCATACTTCATAGCTTTACTTTTCGAACATTGTGAATCTCGATAGCCTTCATGGAAGGCAAACTCTTGTAATCGATCACTATTGTAGGCTACATCTAAAGTCCAACAGTTCAGTAGTTGGATGTTTGGTGCTTGGGTCTTAAACTTGTGTTATTATTTTAGTTATGTATAGTTAACCCACAATGTGTTTTTCTAAGGGTCCAAGCAGGACTAAATGTAATAATTTAAAATCAATATTTGAAATATACAACATTGAATAGTATATTGGTCAATATTGGAGAGCACCCACAATGTATGTTATGGCTGCACGATATAAGCGTAATATCGCAATGTAGTCAAAGGCTGTGTCCGAAATAGACCCCTATACCTTCATTCACTATTCTCTATATTAATTTGCTAATATATTCCACTTGAATGAGTGAATGAAAACGAGTCCGACTCAGTGATTTCGCACACGGAGACCTTGTTCACACTGTCAGTCCAAATCTGATTTTGGTGCATGTCTGATCAGAATCAATCACATTTAGAACGTGTGAACGACCAAAAACCACATGAAATCTGGTTTTTTCTAATCCGTTTCAGGCTATCGTATTTTCTGGACTGTAAGTCGCACTTTTTCATATTTTGGTGGACCCTGGAACATGAAGTCAGATGTGACTTGTACGTCAAAATTATTTCATATGAACCAAGAGAAACCATTACCGTCTACAGCCGCGAGAGTCCGATCTATGCTGCTCATATATTTATGTAATTTAATGGATTCAGTGATGCAGAATGACTTCAAGACCTTTTTGAACTTAATTTGGCTTGTTATGTTAATTTAGCCTATTCAGCCTCTCTGTATGCTATTGTGTGTTAAAACTCTTTATGTTACAGGCACCTATTCAGCCTGCTGTTCTGTGCCATTATTTAGTTGAATAACTTGCCATTCCAGATTAAATGTCTGTTCTTCGGCTTGGATTTTGTGAAATCATCTTCTAAATAAACGCGACACATAGTCCAATCATCTTCTAAATAAACGCGACACATAGTCCAGTGCGACTTATATGTGTTTTTTCCTCTTCAAAACGCATTTTTGACTGATGCGACTTATATTCCGGAGCGACTTATAGTCCGGAAAATACGGTACATCCAGAGGTGGTTTGAAATCCTCTTTAAATAGCATTTCCGGAAATCCATTTCAGTCTGACCACTCTGATCGCATTTGTGTACCTTTTCACTTGTGTGGTGTTGCGCCATTTAAAGGGTAAACACATCATACGTCGAGACAGATAGTCGTGCCAGCGCAAAGTCATTGCCAGAAAATCCAAAAAATGGCAGAACGCTACAGGACGCACAGATCGGATCTGAAAAGTTGTGATACACAATATTGACAGCGAGTCTGTCAAATCGGATTTGCACCAAAATCGGATTTGGACTGACAGTGTGAACAAGATATTCGACTACTTCATAGTATTGAATAAGTGCACTCGAAAATTTCGGACACCACTACAAAATGTCTGTCTCTTCAAATAGTGCACTATTTAGGGGTATAGACCCTTTTACACCCATGTGATCAAATAGTTGCGTGCATTTTGGCAACAGAAGTGGTGTTGTTCCCCAGTGGTTCTAACGTGTTAGCAAGTTTATCAAAACGATTTCCCAGCATCAAAATCTCTGGTTGTTGCGTTTACGATGCACTAATCGATATTCCAACAAGGGGCTTAAGTTTTATAGGACTCTGACAGGATCACAGCCGTATCAGGATACCACTTGATAAAGTCAACTATTTAAATTAAGTTTATCTGTCTGTGTTGCTTAATCCACTCGCATAGCTTGACACGCTGCTGATTCTCGCCATACTTCCGTTGCCAAAATCCGTGCGCCTACGTTTCTACGTCATCAGTGTGTACAAACAGTAATAGGGTCTATATGGCGCTATTTTGGACACAACCAAAGTTTTAGGTTCATTCAGATAGCAGAGCTAGATAGAGAGAGTGATGTGATTATATCATAATAAATAATTAAATACATTTTTCAAATTGAATCCATCTTTGTACCGTCTATTAAATATCGCGTTATCTAGCAAGTTGTCATATTTCTCTTCCATATCTTGCAACCCTGCACTGGTTTATGGTGGTTACAACCATGGGTAAAAGGTCATGTCTAGTAAAACAATTAGTTTAGCGTTTAGATCCAACCACCTACATGCCCCTAAACTTTCTTATTCTATAAGCAGTAAAAACAACGAAGTGTAGTGATTTCCTATTTCTGTCGGCTATCTATCTAAGAAATCAATACATTAAAGGGGATAGTTCACCCAAAACCAAAATTTCTGCCATCATTTGCTCACCCTCAAATTATAAAACACCTGTATACATTTTTTTGATAGATATTTTGAGAAATGTTTTTGGGCACCATTGACTTCCATAGTATTCGTTTGGTTCTACTATGGAAGTAAAGGGTGTTCCTGCTTACAAAAATATTCCTTTCTGTTCAGCAGAACAAAGAAATTCATCTTGTGGATACGTAAATGATAACAGAATTTTCATTTTTTGGTGAACTATTCCTTTGACTTTCAGGAGGGAATATACTGTGAAAGTACATTAAATCTTCACATCTGAGATACAGTAATGTACACAACATAATCGTACAGAACAGAATGGCACTTTAGAGTAACAGTGAACACACGTTCTGTGCTAGTGAGGCAGTTTGTATGCAAAAGTGACCGATTGAGTCACCATAGCAGCCTGATCTTCTTGAACATCTTTAAGAAGTAGACACACAGGTGAGCCAGCAATGGGCACTTTGTAATGAGTATTATGTCCAAACACACAACTTATGGCACACTCACACAAAACTGTCGAGGTATCGCATTGTTCATCGGATTATTGTGCATGTGGTCCCTTCGAAGACGTTCACAAGTTTTGAAGAACAGTGGTACTGGAATGAAACATAGCATAGTTTAGTCTATGTGACACTGCTTTCATCGTCATTCCCCTCGCACACTTCCTCCACACGACCGCCACCCAAAACTCCAGAACCGAGGTTGTGCACCCCACTTTGAGAACCGATTCCTAATAGAGGCCCCGGCATGCCGAGACACGAGCCCCCACTGCTACTAATTGAATGTTGAGGAGATAAAACCGAGACCCCGCTTCGACTCTGACTGGGCTCACTGCCTGAGAGCTTCAAGTGATGGGGCGGAGAGATGACTGAGCCGTCGGACGCCATCCTTGTGCCCCCGCCGCGTCTTTCACAGTGCGAGCGGTGCCTCATAAAGCTGTCGCGCCACATGAACTTCTTCCCACAGCCGTGGCAGTCGTAGGGTTTCAGACCCGTGTGTGTCTTCATGTGTTCGGTGAGGTGATGCTTCATCTTGAACTTCTTGGAGCAGACGGGGCAGTGGAAGGGCCGTAGGTCCAAGTGCATGTTGATGTGGCGGTCTCGCATGCTTTTGTGTGTGAACGTTTTCCCGCAGTGACACATGAAGACCTTGCCTGACCCGCCACCCCCTCCGCTGTCCAATCCCTCAATGCCGCTGCTCAAAGCTCCTTGGCTGGGTAAATTTACCGCTCCATGTTCAAGGCTGCCTTTTAGGGACGCACCAGACATTCCTCCTGTGAGACCCAATTGAGATGAAGATTCAAGAGCAGCCTGATTGTACAGAAGAATTTGGTTTCCTTGCATATCCAGAGGAAAGAGCTGAGCACGGGCGGAAGTGGACTGAACGGGGCCGAGCAAGGCAGAAACGGACCTGGTGGTACATTGAGTGGGATTCTCAGGAGGATGAGAGGACGTCTGGTCCATCAAACCCCTCTCAAACTTGAGGTAGTCTTCTGAAGATTGGCAATAGTCAACCTGTGGGGAAATAAAATTGAATGAGAAATAGTTAAACATGCATTTTTTTAAATGAAGTGGGAAAAGTTGTGACTTACCTGTGCCTCCATTTCAGCATCTTCTCGGAGTCCGGAAAGAGTCCTTACATTTGATATGTTAAACGTCCTGTCTCTCTCTCTGATCATCTCCATCTCTCGTTCCTCTTCATCCTCACCTCCTTCCTCTCCTGACACCACAATGAGGTCATCATCTCTCGAGTGCTCCGTCTTCACCACCACCCACTGTTTTCTTGGCATGATGCTTGGCTGACTATACGACGGGCGTTTTTGTGATGGCGATGCGTCTCCATCCTGATACGAAGAAACTCCAAAACTGTCACTCACACCAACCTCTTGATCCAAGACGGAGATTGAACTCTTCCGCTTCCCACCTCCCCGTTCTCTTTTCCTCTGAAACAAAAGCTCATCGTCTTCCTCATCGTCCTCAATCAGAAAACCTTCCTCTCCACCGGAGGGAGTGCAGTAGGTGGGAGTAGAGTGGACTGCGTTTTCTCCTACTGCTCCACCGGTGGTCACCATGGCCCCTCCGAAGTTTCCCTCTCTAGGACTGAAGTAGTTGGTGCTGCTGGGAGACTGGCTCTCGCTAAATGATGGTCGGCTAGGAGGTTGAGGAGTAGAAGGCGTGTCTTCTCCATCCGCTTGGGCAACCTTGATGGTGCCGCTGAGTCCCGCGTTCACCTTTTCTTCACTTCCCTGAGGACCACTTGAACCTCCTCTCCCCTCTTTGAGAAGCTCAGTGCATTTGTCCACAATGTGCCACATCTGAAGCACGCTGCCGACCGTGAGGTAGTTCACGATGTCTTCACGAAGCAAACGCAGCTTGCCGGTGTAAGCACAACTCAGGACACTCTCAAAAGCAAGGGGATCCATGACTGCTGGGATGGAGACGGTGGTCATGTTCTTCAGCAGCACCTTGTGTGAAGACAAACACATTTCAAGACGGTTACTAAAGGACTGCACATGTTATCTCCATTTCTGTTCTTCAAAATAGTGAAAGTGATACAGACTTTAAAGGATTACTTCACTTTCACAACAAAAATCCTGATATTTTACTCACCCCCATGTCATCCAAGATGTTTATTTCTTTCTTTGTTCAGTCAAAAAGAAATTAAGTTTTATGAGGAAAACATTCGAGGATTTTTCAGTTTAGAGTTTCAGCGAAGCTTCAAAGGGGTCTAAACAATCCCAACCGAGGGAAAGAAATGATGATCATTTTGCTAGATAAGACCCTTATGGGATTGTTTAGAGCCTATTGAGCAATGAGCATGGAAATTGCAATTTTAAACTGGATTGAAACTGTAAACCAGGGCTATTCAATTGGCGGCCCGCGGGCCAAACCCGGCCCCCAAGGTAATTTGATCCGGCCCTTTGTGTAGTCTGTAAAAAGACATCTCTAAAATAAATTTAGTAAGTTAGACAACGGGCCGTACAGTTACAAGTTGATGCGCGTGCGTCTGTTTCATGCAGCATGAGCTGCAGAGCGCGAGTCACGTGACTGGTGCGAGCAGCTGTGTCACGTGATTATATTCGCGCTTTGGTCCACAAGTTCAAAGCGATCGCCTCCCCCGCTCGCGCCCGCGTCTCAAGACGCGATAGCTGACAGTGGTGAGTTAACAGACCGGACTTTATGGTTGTTTTAACTTTATTTGTTGTATTTTCAGCTTAAAACACCTTTTCTGATAATTGTTGTCTGATATGTTTATGCTTATCCACAATGATATTAACGTTAGATAAAGGAAACTCGTTGAAACGATTTTGTGAACTAGACAAAAAGATCCTGCAGTTTCTCCAAAATTCAAAGCAGACAAAGGCTCAAATATTTTGCGAGTCATCGTTCTCACACAAGAATGCAATTAAAACGAGTAACAGTTAATCGCCCATCGCTCACAGCCCAGCACCTGCACCACTGTATGCGTATCATGCTGACAAACATACACCTGATTTTACTGCTCTTGCGAAATCTAAAAACATATTCTGTTTATTAAAAGGTAGCCTACTGTTTGCCAATTATTAAGATGGCTGTTGTAGTTTAAATAGGGTTACTGTAATAATTAGCTTTTGACAAAAAAACAGCATAAAACAATTATGTTCCATATTATAAACTTTTTTGTTATGTGCACAGTGCACTGAAGTGAGTAAATGAGTTACATTCTCAATAAGTGTGATATGGATTTTATTTACCTATTTAAATGTAGAATAAAGCTTACTTGGGCATCTTACAATGCACTTATGTTGTTATGCAGTTTTAAAATACAACATATGAACATATCTGGATGTAGAAAAAGCCTATTTGACATCTAACAATGCACTAATGTTGTTGAATGCAGTTTCGAAATACATGTTTGTAGGAAAAGCCTATTGTACAATGCACTGATTTTGTTGTTGTGCAGTTTCAAAATACAACATGAATATGTTTAAATGTAGAAAAATGTAGTCATCATCACTGTTATATCTCCGGCCCCTCATTTAAGATACTTTTTATGAACTGGCCCCAACGACAAACTAATTGAATAGCCCTGCTGTAAACCGTTGAGGTCCACTATATGGAGAAATAAAACTTCTCGACTGAACAAAGAAAGGCATCTTGGATAACATTGGGGTGATCAAATTATCCAGATTTTTTAATGAAAGTGAATTATTCCTTTAAAATCATGTGAGATTGAACACATGATCAGTGCATTTTCATTTTTGGGTGGGCTAATCTTTCAAAGGGAGGGACGAACCTGGTCATGGAAGTAAGGTGATGATGCAGCCAGTACACATCTGTGGGCTTTAAACACTTGACCCTGCACATGGATGGAGAGATCACAGAGATGGCCTTCCTCACGCTGCCGATTCAGACTGTCCAGGACTGAAGACTGCACGCTGGGGAAGCAGACCTGCACCACTGAAGCAGTGGATGAACCTGCCGAGTCACCATAATCTTCCTCCACTGTGACCGACTGCATTCCTGTAATAAAGAGTTTTGATAAGCGTTCATTTTGATCCAAAGTTTTAAGGGAATGTT
Organism: Misgurnus anguillicaudatus; assembly: GCF_027580225.2. Lineage (NCBI taxonomy): Eukaryota > Metazoa > Chordata > Actinopteri > Cypriniformes > Cobitidae > Misgurnus > Misgurnus anguillicaudatus. The sequence goes on from NC_073356.2 coordinate 31,941,042, forward strand.
GTGTCTATCTGTCAGTTGTGGTAGATTATGTAAAATATCTGGATTCTCTCTGAATGTTTGTAACTGTGGTATAAGCGGATTAATTGACTCCGGTGCTTTGAATTATTCGCAAATAATGCACACCCAGGGCATTGGGTGTGCATTATTTTTGAATAATTTAATGCCACTCTTCAATTATTCCTTACATTAACATATAAATTAAGTATTTAAATGTTAAAATATGCTAACTTTTGTTGCATTCCTAACTGTATAAAAATAAAGGACTTTGTAAGAATCAGTAAAATATAGCTTAATATTTTAGTAAGTTAGTGAGGCCCTCATAAATCTACCCAAACCTTTACACACACAAATATGTAATATACATCACATAAACATTGTATAACGCATACACTGTTTCTGTCAGAAATAGCATAGTAGAAATAATATATATATATATATATATATATATATATATATATATATATATATATATATATATATATATATATATATATATATATATATATATATATATTTTTTTTTTTTTTTTTTTTTTTAAATAAATATATTAGTTATTGTTAGTTTATTCTGATAAACAGTCCTCTCAAAACACAGCAGTTTATATGGCTAGGTCCAAAGAACAAGGGCCACTGACCTGACACTGCACTGTCACTTTATTGACTTTTGGTGACAAATACTTACAGGTTTAAAATTATTATTTAAAATCATTAACTATAATTACAATTTTCTCCATCTGCTTTAAATGTAGGACCTATATCTCCAAGTCTTTAATCTACACAGTGGCACAAAGATTACCGCGAAAGTTGCATTGATGTTTGACCAACATCTCGCGGCTTTGACGACTTGCATTAAAGTTTAAATCGCCAACAACAAACAAACTGGATTTCTGTTTTGTACGACCACGAAACATATAAATACACATTATTATATATAATATATTTCGATCCGGAATTCGCGAAGTGTTCGTGTTTACATTAGCCAGCTGCTACGACACCAATCCATACAGCGCGTGGCCTTAAGAAACATGAACGCGGATTGTGTTATAAATAAGTCTCGGTTTATCGATTAAGAGATTTTACCTGTTTAAATATCTCCGTCAGACATCAACAAATGGATTTTCATAATGTTAAATCAATCTTTCCCACCGTGTCGAGCTTAATGGTGGACTGACAGCGGGGTTGTGTCTGCAGACGGACCGCTGCTTTTACCTTTAAGAATCCCAGACAGCTCCAGACTCTGCCGACTAAAAACACTGGAGCACTGTTGCCATAGCAACAAGCGCTTTAAAACCCCCCAAAATAATTACTTTGAACAGCAAAACTTTTCAAACCTTTTCGTCAGGCGAACCCCCTTGACGTACATTATTTACTTGAAGTACCCCCTGAAAATTTAAGTAAATATTTTAATAATAGCACATTCGCATGTTTAACTTCAAAAACATGTATTTTACATACATTTAAAAAAAAATTATCAGTGGTATTTTACATAGATTGTCAGTATTACTTGATATTGTACCTTCAGGTTATTTTCTTTTATTGGTACATTACACAATATATTTAGCATGTCCTCCGTTGTCTGACATGTTGTAGAGTTGTGTATGTTGTGTAATGGTCACATGATATGCAGATTAAACAAATAAAATATTTTGTTTTACATTTTATGATTTCATTGTAATGAATTATTTTTCATCAACTCACGAACCCTGCATTTCCTCCGCGAACCACCAGGGGTTCTCGAACCCCAGTTTGGGCAACTCAAGATTAAAAAAAGCACAAAAAATGTCTCTTTTTGAAAACTGCATCTTTCATATGTTGCATTAGAGGTTATTATCGTCTACTTTTAAGATAAACCATAATAAAATTATTATTTCTTCCTCACAAGTCATAATCACTAGTTTAATTCTTATTTGGAAATGTAAGGGTTGCTTTTCTGAAATAAGACCATAAATGAGCCTTAATGATGTAAAAGTTATGCAGCTGATAAATTTGACATTCGGAGAGAGCAGCCTTAAAAATGAGCTATTTATGAAGGTTAAGGAAAAGATCAAGTCTGTTTTTTTATTTTGTAAAATCATAATTAAAGATCTACGTGTCGTGCCGCATTACCACATTGGGTGTGCATTATTTTCTTATAATTCAATGGCCATCGTCAATTATTCCTTAATTATTATATATGGTTATCCAAGTTCAATTTTGGTAACCATCATTGGTATTTTCAAACCAAAACATTTCTTTTAGGAATACTCTACAGCAGAGGTGCCCAAACTAGGACCCACGGTCCAAAGTTGGTCCGCAATTACCTTTAATTTGGTCTGTCATGCAACGTGAGGTAAAAAAAAAAAGAAATGTAAAAATGATTGGCAAAATTTTTTATTTTTTACAACAGTTACATTTTAAAATAAAACAAAATTAGTAATGCATAAACAGAGTAATTTATTTTTTAAATATTAGAAAATTATAAATTACGAGAATCAGGGCAACTTTAATTTTAATATAACACAGCAACATTTATTTCTGTCCTCAGTCAGGATTTTTGGCCCTTGGTAGGAAAAAGTTTGGGCACCCCTGTTCTACAGCAACACATTTTGCATCATATTTGACCTCAGAGTCAAAAAAACATATTGGCTGTGTCCAAAAATTTGCTGACTTTTTGCCTCGCTGACTCCGGAGACATGAAGGCAGCTCAGAGAAATGCTTTTGGACACACTTCATAGGCAGCGTGTTTAAAATATAAACAGAGCGCCTTTGTGATGATAACTAATCACATATTTGAAAACTACAATACTAATTTCTCGCTAGAAATATATACATTTATTTACACTAGGGATGGGCAATATAAACGATATGCAATATAAACGATAGAAAATTGGCATACGATAGAGATTTTAAATCTATTGCACTATCGCGATAATGCGTGTTGATGACACAATCTACCCGCGAACTTTAGATCCACGAGCTGCAGCCGAATAAACATGGATGAACGCGTCAGCGAAACAGAGGAACTCGTGAAAAAGACCGATGCACCATCTATTTTTTGGATTTAGGCCATAGGTTACATAAGTTAACTGCTGCTCCACGCGCGAAATTGGCATTATGGTCTAGTAATTGTGAAACATGCAGTATATATGTATATGCAGTATAGTCCCCACAAGCTTTAAAGTGTTTAGTGTTATAAAAATAATTAACTGTGTTTTTTAGCAGATAGATCTTGTCGGCTTTATCATTTTAAAAGTAGATCACCACACAAAAAAGTCTGGACACCCCTGCTGTAGAGTGTGTCAGGCAAAAGTTCCAGCTAAGAGAGGTAACAAGACTAATCTGGCCATAACGGTTTACTTTTACTTACTTTTTTAGCAGTTTGGCTTTTGTAAGGGTCTATATAACCTGTTCTGAAACAAGTCTATTGAAATTATTATATCGCAATACATATCGCTATCGCAAGAGGCTGCAATGTAAAACGCAATATGGATTTTAGGCCATATCGCCCATCCCTAATTTACACTAAATTTGTGCTCCATCTGCTTTCCTGAAAGGCATTTTATTTATTCAAACTCGACCAATCACATTCCACATGCGCACACACGCATAGAATTGTGGGACAGGACGATGGAGGTATCTCAGGAGTCAGGAAGTAAACCTAACATTGGATTTGGACATGCCCCAGAAGGCAGCAATTTAGAGTTTTCGGACACAGCCCATGATTTACATGCCCCCTCAATTTCAATGGGCATGAAGCCTCTGCACATCACATATCTGAAGAGTAAATAAGTTTCCAAACTTTGTCCACTTGCCAAATCATGCCAAAATGGAAAATTTATTGAGTTCACTTACAAGCTTACTTACAATATGCATATGATGGTTGAAAAACTGATAAAAACTGGTATGGCAATTAAACGGTACATTAAAATGCATCACATATATAAAATATGTCACAAAGCAGAGAGGGTAAAGACGTATAAATGAATCAGATAAAAAGTTTAAAAACATTTACAAAGCACAAAGACAACAGTTGAGTTTAGAAAAATCATGGCTAAAATTACTTCCGATTAGCAGAGGCTGTTCCAATGACACAGTCATTCACCTGCAACACATAAACCACATGAATGTTTCTTTTTTATTTAAACTGTGAACTGGAAAAAAAAGTGTTTTTCATTATCATTCAACACTGACCTTGCTGGCGAAACGCAGAGAATTCAGACTCTCACCAAAGCTCTCTTCCTCAGGTGATATATTGACAAACATCAAACTAGACAGAAAAACAATTAATTCAATTAAAACACAAAAATGATGCTGCTACATCTCAGAAAAACCCTAAATGAATCAAACATGTTCTGCTTACGTTTTGCTGTTTCCTCCAAGGCAGTTTTGCAGAAGGTAGGTGAGCTTTGAGTTACGGTAGGGAACAAAGCTGTCCTGTAAAGGTTAAGAGATAAATGTGTCAAACACTATCATTATAACACAGTTTTAGGTAGTATTTTATAAATACATTTTAAAAAAAGTGTATAAATGTTATATAACTAACTTAAAGGAATATTCCATTTTCTTAAAAGAAAAATCCAGATAATTTACTCACCACCATGTCATCCAAAATGTTGATGTCTTTCTTTGTTCAGTCGAGAAGAAATTATGTTTTTTGAGAAAAACATTGCAGGATTTTTCTCATTTTAATGGACTTTAATAGAGCCCAACATTTAATACTTAACTCAACACGTAACAGTTTTTTTCAGAGTTTCATAGGACTATAAACAATCCCAAACAAGGCATAAGGGTCTTATCTAGCGAAACGATTGCCATTTTTGATAAGAAAAATAAAAAATATCCACTTTTAAACCACAACTTCTCATCTAGATCCGGTCGTGATGCGTGATGTGACCCCACGCAATACGTCATGACGTCACAGAAGACGAACGCGAAACTCTGCCCCAGTGTTTACAAGTGTGTTGAAAGAGGACCGTTCCTACGTTGTTGTATGTCAACTGATACTAATTAATGTCTTTGTGTCAGTTTATTGTTTACAATGGTCCGCAAATGTGCGTTTTATATGTAACACGTGACCTCCCTACGTCACTACGCATTTATGTTAGGTTGCGCTGGACCGGACCTAGACGAAAAGTTGTGGTTTAAGAGCATATTTTTTCTTGTCAAAAATGACAATCGTTTCGCTAGATAAGACCCTAATGCCTCGTTTGGGATCGTTTATAGACCTTTAAAACTCCGTTGAAAAAAACTGTTAAGTGTTAAGTTAAGTATTAAATGTTGGGCTCTATTAAAGTCCATTAAAATGAGAAAAATCCTGCAATGTTTTCCTCAAAAAACATAATTTCTTCTCGACTGAACAAAGAAAGACATCAACATTTTGGATGACATGGTGGTGAGTAAATTATCTGGATTTTTCTTTCAAGAAAATGGAATATTCCTTTAAGAGTATTACTTACTCATATACGTCAACAATATTACTATTATTTATATATAAATGTACCTTGTTGGCCAAAGCAGCAATCACAATCCCCAGGTTAGTGAGAGAAGAGTTGATGGCTGTCATTTCTTTGAAGCGTTCTCCTTGTGACTGACTCTTCTGTACTCGTTCACTACCAGCCAAGTCCACCAGACACAGTGTGGCTAAAAAAACAATCAATCAAAACAAAAACATTTAATAAGCATTTTACAAACTTTCATTCCAAGAAAGGGCTTTACTATACAAATTGTATTATCACAGTATTCCCTTTATCTAATCTAAACCTTTATTTCTTTAACCTTTAAAATGTCCAGTTCCCTCACATTAGGGTTTTAACGGTGTACCGGTATACCCTGGCATTAACTTTTGCGATTATCATACCGTAAACATTTGCTTATACACGGTTTTGGAAAAATAATTAAAGCAGATCTCACCTGCGCTACTACGCACATGCAACTTCATTTTTCCCGTGACTGGTAGACTCCACTCATTTATGTACAGCAGAGAAAATGTCAGAGACTACAAATTATATCCCCCCCAGAAAAAAGTTAAAGTCTACAGTATGGGAATGCGTAAAGCGAACGCATGGTTACCCTTGAAGAAGGATATCCAGTTTGCAAGAAATGTGGACGAAGAGTGGCTGCAAAAAGAGGCACTAAAGCCCATTTAAGTGATTTATATTACAGATCAATTTAAGTTGATTATACTTAGGCCATATAATAAAAACTATACATTTCACTCACTATATGATGATGTGAACAAATTAATATATCCAGAGCAGCTCTGAGAGAATTTATGGTGTATTTCATCATTTTACTTAAAAGAATAAAATTAAAAGAATCAAAGTTTACTTTTTTGAAAATGTATTTTCCCCCCAAAATAGTTATAATATAATAAAAAAAATAATAAATATGAATATATTATATATATATTCTATAGATAGATAAATAGATATAATAAAATATATGTTTAACCTAAAACCCCTATCAGTTTTTTTATTAATTTAAGGGTCATTGTAGCTAATGATGATAATAATAACAACAATTATCATACTGTGGAAATCTCACACCGTTACAACCCTACCTCACATTAAATATGTTAATTTGATTTTCAGCTTTTTGAAGACTGCTCTTAATAGGACCACCGATCCTCTTTAATGTGCATTTTCGATATGAAAATATGGCTGGCTAGTGGCGCGACTTTCCTAAAGGGAGTTTGGTAGTGTTATGAGATACATACACTTGCATTTGGTGTCTCGATCAGTGTTTTCTCCCTCTATGTCTAGCTGGAACACAGAGTGAGACCGAGAGGAATGATCGTTCATGCCGGTGCGCGCAGTCGAGCGGTTTTGGTTTGCCAACATGATCAAATTCTGTACCTAAAACACAAAGAAATAAAGCCACGCAAGTCAATAAAAAGGCAAGTATGAAGAGACATTTCTGAAACTTAGCTTTGTTAACCAATTTTACTTTTTAAATCTTGAGTATTAGCAATCCAACAAGACCATTAGCAGCTGTAAATATTTTACGTATAAACTTGTTACATGTGACTTAAATATTAAGATGCACAAACACTTACAAGAAAAGCACTTGTAAGTTTATTCCCTACACATTGTGGCACGATCCAAAAATTGAACGGTCCAACATTGCAGCTTGTAATCCATAAGGTAATTCACCTTCACACTATCAGGACTCTACAATTAATAATTAAAACACTACCTCATCCTCATTGTTGACTTTTTGGTAGGTCAGGTTAGTAACTGTGATTTCATTGTTGGAGACCTTTCTGATCTCATGCTCGGGTCTCTTATTCGGTTTTCCTGTATACAGAAGGTCTCGAAGTGTCTCGTTGTAGATCTCCACAAAGCTGGCAGTGAAGGTATACTAATAAAAACATAGGAAGAGCGCATTAATAAACTAGATGTGTAATGGAAAGTTTTGTCACAGCATATACACGTTTTTACAAACAAGACGGTACACGCAAACATGCTTGGACTAAATTATGGCAAATTATGATACCAGTATAACAGCTGAAATTGACATTACCTTCCACCCTTGCTCACTGAGTGCTTTGGCGCACTTAAATATCTGCTGGACGGCACGAGGAATAACACCCCATTTTTCCTCCATATCACCCCCCTCCATAGTAAAGGTCTTCCCGCTGCCGGTTTGGCCGTAAGCGAAGCAGCAAACGTTGTACCCATCCAAAGCCGACTGCACCAACAAGGAAATCTCTTCGAAAACATCACTTTGAGTAGTGCGTGGCCCGAACACACGGTCGAAGCTGAAGTTATAACTTTTCTGTGTATCGGCTGTGCGACCTGTATGTGACTGGAGATGAAAAGGGAAGTTGTGGAGTTTGATAACATGCTTTAACTAGAGTCCAAGAAACCATGAGAAATTAATTTACCTCCTCCATTTTGGCCAGCGTGAGAGCCTTGTTATCATGGGCCGGCAACTGGATATGTGGAACATCAGACTGACTCCCAGTCAGCAATGGGCGGACCCTACAAAAGACTCTGATGTTACCCTAAAAATAGAGGAATGGAAAGTAAGAATACATTTTGATGTAAACAGACAGATGTGTACATGGACACTTGAAAACTTTAAGGCATTTTAGACACAAAATATTACTACCATCCTATACTTTTAAATATTCTACCAATGCCCATATTATACAGTGTCTTCTTTGTATAAAGAAAAAAGAAAATGTAGGGCAATGTAATGAAATAATGGTCATTGATTTTGATACATGCATGGCTTCATCACTGCTTACCTTTCAGTTCCTGAATGGTGTTGTGGAGTTTCCTTCGCTCCATTTCTCCAAAATGAAGCTCTTCTCGTTGACGGGCCACGGTCTCTTCAAGGTTCCTGACCATCTCCTGACTCTCCTTCAAACTGTCCTGACACCGGCCCAATGCGGAGGTCTGAATGGAGAGCTGAGTCTGAAAAACACAGATGAAGACTACAGTTTGGCACACACATACATCATTTCTACTAAACATATAAAAATTGAGTGCTAAATAAAACCTATCCATTTACATATTGTGTTTCGCAATACTGGTAGGCACGTTCACACCTGAAATGAACATCTGTGGTGATCTCATCTCTAGTGGTCATGTATAAGGGATGTTTACAAATATGCATTTGCTTTTTTATTTATTATCATTACAAAGTATAAATTTTTTAATCAGTATGCGTGTTCCCTTTTCCGCTACTAACGCAATGCTCTACCACTGAGCTACACCTGCACATTTACCTGAACATTGCGGAGCTCAGACTCCAGATGGTCCCTGAGCCCTTCCAAAACCTTGTGCTCCTCGGTAAGCTTGTTGAATTTTTTCTGAAACTCGTCTCTTTCTTTAGATGTCTGCTCCAGGTCGTCCTTTACAGTAGCCAGCTTTACCAGCTCTTCTTCACAGTCCCTACAACAAAAGGATTCATATTAGATAAATGCCGTGCCACCAATTTAAGGCATTTACAGTTTTTTACAAACACTAGGACACATTTCTCAATACTTAGGTCACTTTTGCAAAACTCTTTACACAGTGAGCACAACAGAAGTCTATGTGGGATAAACTGAGGATCAATTATCATTGCTTTGGCACAAATTGAAATCAGTAACTAAATCCCTCAAATTTCATGAAATCTTTTCTCACTCAGATACAACAACTTCCCGAACTCTTTGTACGTACAGGCCAATTTGCACATGCTTACATACGGTTTTCAAAACTGTTAAACATATGTTCAAAACAATAACTTTATACACAACTGAATAAGACAGCAATTTGCTACATTTCTACAGTAATATTTTAATGAAATATATTTTAAATCTTAAAAATAAATGCTATTAAAACAATTGGCCAAATGGAGAACACCCGAGTACATTTTCGAATTTCTTAGTGCAAAAAATAAAAATAAACTACATAAAATATTGAAGAATCCTGCATCATATCTGATTCATTCCAGTAACGTATATTGCAGTGAATTATAAACAGAGATGTGTCCTTGTTTTACACAAGAAAATATTGTATAATGCTGCATGTTGTTAGTATTTTTAAGGTCATTGTTTTGTGGGTGACAAAGTGTGTTTGTCGGCTGTCAACCTTTGCTAGTGTTCTGAAAGAATGAGTTGATTTGAGACCTGAATAAAGTGTTTTGGTATTTGTAGTGCATTTTGAATGTGAAATGAACTGCTTGCCAAGCTGAAAGTTGGTTAGGAGAACTGTGTGAAGAGTTTTGCAAAAGTGACCTATGTATTGAGAAATGTGTCCTAGCGTCTGTGCCAAACTGTATTCAGTTTCTCTATACACCAACCTGAGGCGCCTTTTAAGGCTGTTATTTTCCTCTTTGATTTCAGCTTCACGCTTTTGGACTTTGGTTATGGAATCTTTCAGATTTTCATTCTCCTGGTTTACAGTTTTCACTTTGCTCTGGTAGTTTTGGACCTTGGTCTCCATGTCACTGACTTTCCCCTTTAGGTCCCATGCGGGCCTTCGTGACGCAGCTGAACCTGCAGGTGCTAAAGTAAACAAACTTCATTAAGTCATCTTATGAAATCAGACAATTAGTGTACTATTGCATTCTGATCAAGTTATTAAGATCATTCAATTATGCAATTTGAATGCATGTTACCTTTAGCAACCGCTGCAATTGGTTTCTTTTGTTCACCTTAATGCGGAGACAATGTCCACGTTAAGTTTTTAGATTCAGTTATATCTCAGATGTGATTTACTAATATTTGCATATAAAGGAAGGCTTTTAAATACCTCTTGATGGGGCGAGAGCCACTGTTGCAGCTCCAGTTGGACGAAGAGGTTTGGCTACTGAAAAGCGAGAGAGAGAATATCCATGCTTTAATATGTCGGTCAAATAACCATAAACATGATGAGATGATAAATATACAAACATTACTTACCAGGAGCTTTGACCGGCACAGGACGTCTTGCTGGCACAACACTAGCCGGTCTGAACCTCTGAGGCGGCTCGGTGTCCACCTTGCGCATTTTCTTCTGCAGAAGCAGTTTGTTTATTTAGTATATATTCAAAACAATAAAAAGTGAAATAATATAAAGTAAAAAAAAACAGACCTGCGCAGGCTGTTGCTCCCCATCCGAGCTAGAGGTGAGGGCACGTTTCCCAGACATGACTGGGAGACGGGATGTATTCTAAAAAAATAAGCAATGTATTTGACAGAAGGATGTCATTGGCTTTCAAAAGCACATTGTTTTGCATGTATAACAGCAGACTTGGAAACACTTGTGAAGTACTTTTGGGAAGTGCAGTGTAAAGTATGTACGTTAGGTTTTTTGTGTATAGGAGTTATGCATTAGTTTACTACTTTGCTGTTGTAATATGCATGCATGCATTCATGCATGTAATATTTTAATGTATTGTAAATATGAATGCAAGTTACAGTAATGGCGTATTGGGCATATTGATTTTGAAAGAATCTGAACACTTTACTTCCAATTCATAACCAAATGTTTACATGTTAATACGTGGTCTTAACTTACCTCTTTGTTCATAGATTGTGTTCAATTCTTCTTGAAGACCAACACAAAACAAACAAAACAATCCAAAACGTTAAAACTATTAGTAAGCCTGGTATATTTATATAAATAAAAAACATACTAACTTTATTGAGCATCATTGATTTAATAAAACGATAGCTGTAAATGTAAACAGTCAAAAACCAACAGTAGTTACGAACAAGAACTAGCATTTATCGTAACGTTAGCTGACGTCAGTCGCTTAGCTTTACAAAAACACACATTCGCGCAATAAGCGTTACTTTAATATAGAAAATGATAAATATATGCAGCAGCGTTCTGACTTACAATACTTACTGCGCATGTATAGAAAAAATAAAGGAAAACAACATACCTTTTATACACGAAATAAACAATACACCCCAATACAGCACTGTTCCGTAGCCGTTTGGATTTCAAATTGAAAATGTGTTTAGTGGCGGTTCCAGGTGCGCTCTCATTGGTCGAATCTAAACCAATCAATACGAAGCAAAAAAGCTCCGCCTACGTGGGCGGAAACACATTCTGCCACATATTTGGTGCTTTTATAATAATATTCATAAAGTGTAAGGGGATATATAAAATATAGAATAGATTTATCAAATGTTTTGGGTTGCGTAATGGCAATTCTTTTTTTAGAGTAGATTATTGGGACATTTCTAGAAAAGGTGGAAACTCCTTGTTAAAAGCCATTTATTTACATTCATATTTATTAAATGCATTTTGTGCACATAGATCGTGATTTTATAAACGTCAGATTACAAACGCTTAATATCCGAAACGTACGTGAACAGTGTTTCGAAAAATAAAAGACCTCACATGCCGGAAGTCATTTTGGCGGTAAGCTTTTATTATTTGACCTCATTCACCGGAAGTACAGTCGAGCGGAGTCGGACAGCCCTTCGAGAGAGAAAAAAAGAAAAAAAAAAATTTGAGGGAAAAAAATCGGTGAATCCAAGGGGTTCGGGCGGATTTGGACGAAGTTTCCGAACTGTCCCAGCCCGGAGGAGCCTTGGGGGTTGAAAGGGAATCGCCAGCACCGGTAATTAACATAGAGTTATGAGTCATTGTGAATTATTTCTCCAAATTTGAGCAACTCACACGGGCGCTTCTCCCCCTGTCTCGCCAGCCGGAAGTCTGCATGAAGCTGCGTCTCTCTCGTATCAGGCGTCGACGTTTTTTTCTCTCTTCGTTTTTTTATCCTCGACTTTTTTTCTTTTTTTATTTTCTCAGCGAGACTAGCCGAGAAAGGGATGGAGGCGTATGGGCTTTATTGTTTGCGAGCGGAAGTTTACATGTTGTATAGTT